>NW_010134492.1:0-859 GCF_000699245.1 Pterocles gutturalis
AGGGAAAATGCTTTGGCAAGGATGCTGGAAACAAGCCCTTTGCCACTCCCCTGGGCAGAGGTAAGAACTGCCTGGCCCCAGGGAGAGGCTGGGCGGTGTCTTTGTTTCTTTTAAAGGAATCACAAAATCATTTCTTGTACAAGCGGACCTTGCACTCTCTATCACATGAGAAAGGTGATTAGCCTGGGATCTGCCAGGGCACTTTCAGGCTTGCAATATGGCACTGTAAATGAATGAAGGGCTCGGGACTGTCCCAGTTTCATGCTGCATGGCCATGCTTCACAGTGGCAGGAGAAAGAGACACACTTTGGAGATGGCAGTGTTCAGGATGGGGCTGTGTACTGTGCAGGACCAGTACCAGCCCTTGCTTTATAACAGTAATTAACCAGTGTTAATTGACAACTTTTCTTTCTGTTATCCTTGCTTGTAATCCATAAAAGAAAAGACATTGTAATATCTCTTTCTTGTGCATCAATAAATCCTTACCAAAACATTTTTGTCACAAAGCATTCTGCAAAGTGAAGACCAACACAGGCCATTTCCAGCACTGCCTGTAGCCTTCAGCCATGCCCTGCATTTCGGGGCGGGGGCTGGCAGGGGGCTGCGAGCCCCGCTAGGCACTGGGCACCCAACCCATGTCGCTGTGGCATTGCTCTCTGCTGGCAGAGAGGCTGGCACTGTAACAGCAAAGGCAATTCCTACAGACCTCCTGAAAATAAATGACCCTGTCAGCACAAGCATATTAGCTGGGAAACAGTTCCAAGTTTGACAACTGATGGTTAGCTCCAGTAAATGTATTGACTCAGTAACAGTTCCACCATGGGACCCCAGTGAGGCCTCCAGGCCTCTACTAAGAACT
>NW_010134493.1:0-1063 GCF_000699245.1 Pterocles gutturalis
AGGGAGGTGGGGGACGTGTGGTGGGACGTTGGGGATGTGGGGGGGACATGGGGAGGCACACAGAGGGACATGGGGACGTAGGGGGGACGTGGAAGGACATGTGGATGTGGTGGGGACACGCAGAGGGACATGGGGAGACATGGGGGGAACATGAGGGGACCTGAGGGGACATAGGGGGACATGCAGGGGACCCAAGGGGACACAGAGGGACATCGGAGGACCCAAGGGGACATGGGGGGGACCCAAGGGGACACAGAGGGACATGGGAGGACCCAAGGGGACACAGGTTACTCACCAGGGGGGATGTGGGGGGGACACTGTCCCAGGGCCATCAGCACCCAGGGACCCTCGTCCAGGAACATGGTGCCTGCAGGGACATCACCATCAACCAGTGCTCCCAGTGTCCACCAGTGCCCTCCCAGTGTTCCCAGTAAATCTCACTGCTCTCCCCAGGAACTGAGGAGTGGGAAACCACCCCAAACTGGGAACAGGGGGCAGGTTCCCCGCAATCCTGTTGGCGTGTGGTTAAAAAGGCCAAAATTTGGGTGCTTTTGGGAAGGGATGGGTGACATTTACCCCCCTGGGTAGTTAGGGGAGCCCCAGTTTGGCCCAGTTTGCCCCCAGTCTGGGCCCCCCAAACACCTATACAACCTCCTCAGCAATTTGCATCTACTGTTGGCTTTATATCATCCTCTCTGTTGGGGGGGTTTAAGTATTTTTAGGGTGTTTTTACTCACCTTTTTTTATACACGTGGCTCTGGGGACCTTGACGCCCCTTTGGAGACTCTCAGGCTTCTCTTCTGGGGGTGAAATCAGGCGTTAAACTGAGTGAGAATCAAACCCACGCATCAGGATGAGGTGGGTGGGCGGAGGGAAGCACAGGAGGTTTGGGGGTAGCACAGGGGGTGTCGGATGGGGTCACTGGGGCAGGATGGGGGGCTGAGGGAACCGATTTGGGGCTGTCCAGGCACGGTTGAGGGTTAGCCTGGCGGGAGGGTGGTGATTTCGGGGTGACACCAAGGGCCCAGGCCTGACTCACACCACAACCTAGGGCCAGGTTCCA
>NW_010134493.1:1303-1678 GCF_000699245.1 Pterocles gutturalis
CTGGTCCGCCGTCTCCATCCTCCCCCCCCCCCAGCCTCGCCCTGAGACCCCTTTTACCCCGGGCGGACCCCGCTGGGCCGGAGCCCCCTCCCTCCCCTCGCCCACCGCGGCCGAAACTGAGTGACTCCGAACCGGCTCTAAGGATGCTGAGGTACTTACAAACGTGATTGGTTCGCTGAGCTGTCCAACAGAGCCTCTTCCCCGCCTCCCAGAGGAATGAGGATGTCGATTGGCTGAGAGCAACGTCCATCGCCTGCCCGCCCTTTTGGCTTCAAGAGAACATTCGCCCTCCCAGCCTGGGGGGGGGGAAGCGCTTGGAAGAAGCGCATTGGATCCATGTGCTGTCAGTCAGCGTTTTACAGATGCCTATTGGCT
>NW_010134494.1:0-214 GCF_000699245.1 Pterocles gutturalis
GGCTCAGGACCCGCCCGAGGACTCAGGACGCCCCCCAAGACTTGGGCCTCCCCCGTACCAGGCGGGAAGGCCTTGGGGTGCTGCCAGATGTCGGGGTCCGTGTGGGCGGCCAGGATGTTGGGGAGCAGGATGGAGCCCGCCGGCACCGCCAGCCCCCCGACACTGGGAGGGGACACCGCCATGAACTGGGATGTACTGGGACCTGCTGGGGTCT
>NW_010134494.1:392-795 GCF_000699245.1 Pterocles gutturalis
CCTGCTAAGACCTGCTGGGGTCTACTGTGGCCTATTGGGGTCTACTGGAGCCTCCTGGAGCCCACTGGGATGTACTGGGGTCTACTGTGGCCTACTGGGACCTCCTTGAGCCTACTGAGACCTACTTGGGTGTACTGGGGACTACTGGGCTCTGCTGGGGTCCACTGGGCTTTGCTGGAGTCTGCTGGGACCTTCTGGGATTTACCAGGTTCTGCTGGAGTCTACTGGGACGTACTGGGGTTCTCTGGGATGTGCTGGGGCCTACTGGGACCTCCCTGAGTCTGCTGGGATGTACTGGGGTCTACTGAGACCTACCAGGGTCTACTGGGCCCTGCTGGGACCTCATGGGGCCTACTGGGCTCTGCTGGGGTCTAGTGGGACCCACTGGGCCCTGCTTTTATCT
>NW_010134495.1:0-11498 GCF_000699245.1 Pterocles gutturalis
CCTATCCCAGCTGGACCCAGGACATGGCCCTACAAATTTTTATATTTATTTGTTACACTTAAATTATTGTATACATCTTGTCAATGGGAAAACTAAGGCAAGCCTCAAATTAATGTCTAAATGCATGGATTTGTCTCTTCAGTACAGGTAATTTAAGTCCTTACCTGGATTTGGTATTGCAAAAGAACCACTGGCATAAAGCTGAAACAAGTTTATTCAACTGGGGGGCAGGTTAATGCTGGGATGAAGCTGAAAATGCAAATGTAAGGTCTCAAATGCCAACAGTGCTCCTGTGTCCTTCCTGTAAATCCCTGCTGACCTCCCTGGCAAGGCACGGGCAAGGCAGTGCCCCTGCCTCTGCCTGGCAGAGAGCTCAGCACCGAGAGTCACAGGGTTATGGACAGCAGGCAGGGATAAGGGAGGCACCCTAAATGAGGTACGAATGTTTGTGGTACACCAGCATCATCTGCATCAGCTGCACACTAAAAACACGTTTGCATTCATGTCCCAGAGAACACCTGGTTCATACCTTAACTTGGAATATGGCATGATGACCTTGATTTCAGCCTACCTCTGATCAGCCTCTCCTATTTCCTGCATCTCCCACTCAAACCATTTATTGATATGAGCATGTATTTGTTGGATGAGTGCCTGTAAAAGGCATACTTGGCACGTGGTGGTTGTTCTTACTGGAAAATTGCAACTTCAACAACAAGTCTTCCTTTTGGAAAACTGGACCAGACTGTCTATTGACACCTCAGTTGGACTGATTTAATTTAATAATCAGATTTTACACTTCAGTAACTCCCGTAGGAGTCCAGCTCAGTGCAGTGACAGGCAGTGGACCTAACTAGCCTTTTTGCATGTCCCTCTGATTGATGTGCATGTCTAAATTGGGGAGTTTTGAAAAACAATCGATGACTGCTGCAAGATGAAATGAGTTCCTAATCTTTTGTTCATTGATCCAGAGAGTTTAAGCCCCTTAGGGAACAGCAGGATCCATCACCTCACCACAGGTGTCACAGCTATTACAGAATATTCTTGTGTTCCTCCTCCAGCCTAACAATCTGTGTTTGACCAGAGTCAAAGGCTGTCTTCCAGAGAACTGCCCATCTGTTGCTGGGAGTCCTCAGGAGGCAGAGAGCCGGCTCCTTCACTGGCTGCCTGCTGTAATAGCTACTCATGCCAAGTTAATATTCGTGCAGTATTTTTGCTCACTCATATTTTCTGTCTTCAGCATCCAACCACTGGATCTCATTATACTTTCCTTTGCCCTGAGCTTAACGAGCCATTTGCTAACTGATGTTTTCTTCCTGTCGAGGTTTTCCAGGTTGCAATCAAATGATGTTTCAGTTCCATTTCCAAAAGTCTAAACAAATGGAACCCTTTGAAGCTCACGTATTTCAGCATTTCCTCTAAATATTAAATCCTTTGTGAGGGTGTTTTCTGTGTCTTCAGCAGCCTTTCTACATCCTTTATAAAGTCCACGTTAGGATGCAATGTGTGACTCCCCAAAAGCACCTCCAGTGACTAAAAGGAAAGCAGGAGAGCCTGGCTCAGACACATATATCTGCTTCTAGTCACCTGAATCCCTCCCCTGACCCATTTGCAGGTCCTCAGTCAGGTTTCCCAATCCTGTGCATACAGAGATAAAATAATTACTTGTTTCTCCTCTCTTGAGGCACTCAGAAAATGCATTTTTTCTCAAAGTGTCTCAGAGGGGGCTGACACTGGACCCCTGTGTCACCATAATTCTTCCTCAAGTGCCAGTTTTCTAGGCTGCAGTCCCCCATCCTGTGGGTTTGGTGTGAGAACCTTGGCCCTGCTCAGTTGTGAAGTGCTCCAAAGCACAACCATCTCCCTGCCAAATGGGGATTAAATGCTCATTGCCTGGAAATCCTCTCTGCTTCTGCAGCATCTCAGCAAAGGTTTCTTCTCAGTGGGATGCTGTGGGAAGAACCCCAGGCCACCCACCTGCTTGACAGCATCTACGTGACATTGTCTTTCCACATGCTCCAGCATCCAGGAGGTAGATGGGACTCCCCACATGGCAAACACCCACCAGCTCTTCCCAAGCCAGCCCTGAGCACCTGCAGCAACCTCAGCCATGTGGGCTGACCGTACTTTCGGCCTCATGGCTGGCCTCAAAGTTTGGTCCTGCACAGGAACAAAGGAAAACGCTTTTCCCTGAACAGACCCAAATGCTCCAGGTTGCTCTGAACGGCTGCCCAGCTCTCACCACTGCTTGGTGTCACACCAGCCTCACCCACAACTTTTTTATTATCGGTGGTTTTAGACTTGCTTCAGGAAAGCTGGCAGAAACATTGCGGCGCGTTGGGTGCAGTGCCAGTCCGTGGAGCATCCCACCAGGCACAGCCCTCACCGTGACAGCTCCCTGTGCCCGGCTGCCCCCACAGCCCAACAGCGAGACCGCACTTTATCCATGTAACACACGTGCTCTTCACCAACGCTGTTTAACCTTTGTGCTGCAAACAGAATACCACAGAGCCCTGAAATACTTTATGAGATTTTGCTATATTCACGCAGTTAACTTTTTTTGAGCCAAGCTTTTGATTTAAAACAAAATGAGCATGTTTGCTTACTAAGACAAATTAAACACTGAGCTGTTAAAATACACACCCAAGTAAATACTATTACAAACTGTGGACAGGGTAATGGCTGGTAAAACACCTGCGACCAGGCAGCAGAGCTGTGAAACAGAGTCAGAGTATCACAAAATATTTTGGTTGCTCCACATCTTCATCTCTGATATGGGGGCTATGCTTTGATGTCTGGTTGATGGCAGGAACTTTCCTGTTGGCAGCAGCCCTGCAGGCGGGTGGTACTGCAGCGGGTGGCTCCCAGGACAGAAGTGCAAGGAAGGGCAGCCTGCATGCTGCTGCAAGAGCTTGCCAGAGGAGAGGGAGAGGGGCATGGGCATGGTTGTACACTCAGTGGAGACTCATAGCAGATACAAAGTGTTAAGGCATATTTCCCTTCCTAGTGTTTAAACCTGGAATGACCAGAAAGGAAGCTGGACCTTCATTTGAGGGAGAAAGGGACAAGAAGGGCAGCACAGAGCAGAGCCCTCTGTGTACGAATGAGGTAAGCAACGGTGGTTTTGGCAGAGCTGGGTGTAGAGCATAGTCTATAAAATCCTGGCTTAGTGCTGTCCTGGTTTCAGATGAGACAGAGTTAACTTTCTTCATAGTAGCTGCTAAGAGGCCATGTTTTGGATTTGTGCTGAGGAGAAGGTTGATAACACGCTGATGTTTGCTGCTGGAACAGTCATGGACTTTTCAGCTTCTCTGCTGTGCCAGTGTCTGCAGGGGCAGGAGAAGCTGGGAGGGAGCACAGCCCCAGTTAGTAGCCTAGGGTTCAACCTTGGGTTCAGGATTGAGACCCAAAGTGACCAGTGGTATATTCCATATCATGCACGTCATGTCCAGCATATACATGAGAGTCTGTCCTCTCTCTCTCTGGGTTGCCCCTCTCTCAGGGTCATCTCGTTCACTCGGTCAGCTCTCAGTGTCTCAGAAGCTCGGGCTCTTATCTCCTTTCCAGGATTGTGGTTTTGGGACTCTCCCTGCTCTTGGATCTTTAGCCAGGAATGGGCTGAGCCTTGGAGCAGCTGCACTGTGTATCACTCATTTGTATATTTGTATATATTATTATTTTCATTATTATTTTGAATTTTATTGTAGTTTAGTTATTAAATTGTTCTTATCTCAACCCATGAGTCTCTTTTCCTTTTACCCCTTTAATTCTCTGCCCTGTTCCCAGGAGTGGGGGAGATTGAGCGAGTGGCTGTTGTGCTGTTTTCCTGCTGGCTGAGGTCAAACTACAAGTGCTTATCAAGCCCCATCATGTTTAAAGCGAGTATTTCCATACAATTTGCACTCCTCCAACCTTTGCCCTTCAGTCATATCATACAAGCTTATTTCACATCAGGATCTTTCTGCAAAGGAACTCTGTATTGGCAGACAGACAGTGACAGTGATCTGCAGCTGCTGAACTGGATTGATGGTTTCATCAGTTGATGCCATGTTTTGTTTCATGTTTCACTCCAGGCACACAGCTCCATCCCGCATATGTTCCTCCTTATTACGTCTTCCTGTTGTGACTGTACCTTAGTAACACTGGAGCATCTTGGCCGGGTGGGGACAACACGACTCAGACTCCTGCATCACTCAGAGACCATGTAAAGGGCATGCATATGCATGAACAGAAACAAAAAGCTGATTTTTGTATCCACCTGATACAATAAACTCAAGAAAAATCCAAAAAAGAAATAGGACCTAAAGGAACATATTTCCCAAGGAGAGTTACTAGATCGTATTAAGCCTGTATGCTGCTGCATCCTCTCAGTGTAGACCCATGAAACGACCCTGCAGCTACCAGCAATATAAAGCAGGTTTGGGCTCATTTTCTCATTGAGGAGAAATTATCACAATACTTCTCTAGGTATTGTTTAACTGGTGAACCTGTCAGGATCACTGCTTGCAGGGGTTTTGTGCCATGTAAATTGTCACTGTCTGTCACATGCTTCATGCTATCAGATGAAACAAAGGAAACCATTTCAAGACAGGTTAGGGATTTTGAAGGATGCTCTGTTTGCATGCTGTGTTTGTACACCCTCTTTCAGGATCCCCCAGCCCCAGCTGGAAGCACAATAGAGAGGAATCTCATCCACTGAGTTAGATCCTTGCTGCTGCTTGTCTCCTGTCAATTTGAACAGCTAGTGTTTATGCATTGACAAGGCAGCTCATAGGTCACAAGTGTGCTCCAGTAGTCAGAGTCACTGCTGACAAATGAATCAGTGCACAATGAGACAGCTGTTGGCATCGGGGATCCAATGCTTCTCTCTTCAAAATGCCAGTGCGTGGGGGTGAAGGCACAACCTGGCAGAGTCAACACATCACAGAGATGTTCCTGCAGGTTAGGCTGATTTTCAAGAGATTTCTTCTCCTTCCCAGCAACACATTTGAATGACCTAGTATGGTTTACAGAGAACAAGAGACAAGACAGGCATCCTTTCCTGTCCACCCCATGCCTTCATGGATGCAGAAAGTGTTATTTGGAAAAAATAACCCTTAGATGCCATCTTCCAAGTCTGTGATAGACACAAGCACTGCAAACTGACACATGGGTGTCCCTGGAGCACCTGCACACTTCTTCCACTGCATATCTGTTGGTGAAAGGTAGGCACCTGAATGTTTTCAAGGGCCTGAGTCAAAGTCATTAGCTCTTTACCATGTAACGAGTCAAAGCAGAAACTGATGTACTCCAAGTCCATGCTGATATGTTAGGTATTGATTACCTTGCAACCTATGGCAGCTTTCCAACATATTTCTTTAGGTAAAATTCCCATTGATGTCTTTGCAAAGGACAAATATGATCTTTTTATTTTCTTTTGCACTCAATGGAACCAAGAGTTACGTTTTTTAATATATTACCTGCCCTTGTTGTCCTTGAAGGAATGACCAAGGAAGGAAAATAGACAAACAGCAACAGACACCTTCAAGTACCTGGCCTGCAATATAAATTTCTCTTTGCATCAAAATAAAATGCCATTGAAAAATAATCTTTCAAATTGCCTCAGTCTCACTGAGAAGACAAGTAAGTGCACAAGGGTGAAATACTCATACGAAAACATTGCCCCATGATGTGTGTGATGAGTCAACCTCCACCGCACAATGGCAGCTTCACACCTATTGACATCATATTCAGAGTACTTAATTTATACGGTTATTCAGAATGTCATTGACAGTTAGAAATCCTGACATTAGATCAGAATTTGACAAATATCTCACACAGAGAAAGCAGCATTTTGGCATGGATGCTGAGCTGGCATACATACACCAAAACTGCTACTTTGCACTAGAATTGAAGCAGCACTTGGAGGTTCCAAGGAAGCCATAACAGCACTGTGGGACAAATATACACATAGGATTTCATTCTTCTCAGATATCTTTAAAGCCACGTAGCTAGTCTGGGCTCTGTTGATAGACACAGAAGACAAAGTCTAAAGTAGTGGGATTGAATCACCACATGGGGGCATGGAGAGAGAAATCTGGACACCTGGTTTTGACTGGGCACCCAACTTGTACATGGCCGTGATTAGGTGAAAGGAATCCTGCAGCTCTCTAAGTGGAGTTTGAGTCTGCTTTGGTCCAAATAGCTGTTGACATATTAAAATATTCCAGCAGTCAATATTCCTGCTCCAGCGGCTTGGCATGGGCTGGACAGCCAAGAGTTTGCACAGCTTTGGAGGTGGGCTGAGGGGAAGTACATCCGAGGTAGCATGGGCTTCTGGAGTGGTTTCTCATGTGGCTCTGCTCCTGGTAGCACTGCACTTACCTGATTTGAAGCTAACCTCGCTACATCTTTGTGAGCTGTAGGTGTCTCAAAGGCACCATTATATGCGTTCCCACCCAAAGAAATCATCCTTGTCTCAAATAGCCCAGAGCCAATACAGGAAAAACATGGACAGGCAGTGGGGTGAAGTGAGGTAATTTGTTTGATGGTATCCAGCAAATTAATGGAAGAAATTACAGCATAAAAGTTGAAGTCGAATCCTCCTGCATATAAAACAGGAGTGAACGGGCAATTATGGTTGAACCTCCCTGATTATCCCTGCTCTTCCCAAGGAGAGCCTGAGTTCTTTCTGCATGGGTATTTATAACATGCAGTCTATATTATAATTGTCCTTTGAGGGACTAAACTTCATGAGACAAATAAAGAACAGGAACATGACGATGTGATTTTATTTTAGAGTGTATTTCATACAGAAACATGGAAAGTGTCCATGGTTCCACTGGTCCTGGATGCTGTGTCCTTGACTTCAACACTGGCAGTGATGTTGCAGGAGCAGCAGCAAACTGGTAGTGATACAAAGAGCCAGGCTCTCTGCTGTACCTGGAGACATGCACCAGCCTGGCAAAGCTGCGCTGCCTGCCAGCGTCCCCTCTGAATGCAGGTAAATGCAGGCCGCAGCCAGGAATTCTGTGAGATGTCGAATGAAGAGTATGTCTCAGGCACATAGCCTTATCAATCCTTTCCCCAGTTTCTCCTAGACAGCATTAAATAGCAAGAGCCACTGTCTTATGGGATAAAAAAACCAAATTAAACAAAGAACAGAGAGCTCAGCAGAAAGAAGTACTTTAGCATCACTGAAAGGACTTGCCACCTCCTGGGATGTGAGAGAAAGGAAAAAGCATCCAAAAAACTCCATAAGCAGCAGTTAAATCCTTACTAAAGAGATGTAGACCAAGATGCAGATGCCACTGTCTCATGAGTTTTAGAGCTACCTCCTAGGAAAAGCTATTAATCAGAGTAAGCTGCAACCTCCTCCTTCGGCTGATCCAAACAGCTGGAGCTGGCTGACACTTCTTCTCATCTGGAAGTGAGGCAGTGTCACCAGCTCTTCCAGTCAGAGGATTGCAGGGACACTGAAGGTGGGGTGAGGACCACTGGTCAGGACCTTCAGATGTGGAAAGAATGAAGCAGTAAGGGAAATTCTGGATCCACCTTAGAAAGGAAGATCACTATCCCTTCCAATGAGATATAAACAGCCCTCTCACCAACTGTGTCACTTTCCAGCTTCCTTAAAACCCCTAGATACTGGGGTACACATAAAGTATCAAGTAGTACCAGAGTGGTGAGGATGTATACTTCCCTTCTTTGCAGTAACCACCACCACAAATAAGTCCAATCTCTGCTTATATTAAAGGACAAAGACCCCTAGAAGTCCACCATCTTGGGAAAGAGATGTTCAGAGCAGCCTAGATGACTATTTATCATATCATTGTGGCTTGAAGTCAACATTGCTTTTATGACCAACTTTTGATTCAGCACCAAGTGCCTTTCTGCTGACTGCCTGTAAGCCAAGGGACAGCTTTGGGTCAGAGCTTGGTTTGGGGATGCTTTAAAGCACGGACATCTATCAAGCAGACTCCTTGAGCTCTTTCTGTCAATCACCATGAGGGCACCAAGTGCTGTGTCAAATTCAGCATCTTTCTCCTCTAGACCCTGAAAATAACCTCCAGGGGATCTACAAAAGAAGCATTGCTTAGTGTATTCTCAGCCCTTTTAAGCACTCGCAGAAAAGGAATCGTTTACCCATCACCAGAGTTTGAGATGTATCGTCCAGGTGCTCACTCACCCTGTATCCTCTTTACTCTCTCCCTTAGAGCCCTGAGTCATCAAGATGATTGCTGCGTGCCAACACAGGCAACAGCCCAGCCGTTAGTCACTGTGTGGAGCATGAGGGCTGTAAGATAGATGCAGGTACTGCAAAGCCAAAAAGTCTCCAAGCTTTCTGCATGTTATTGCATGTTTTGAGAAATAAGATTGAAATAAAAGTTATTTTATGCATTTCAGGGTACGTCTACCTACTATTCTTAGTCCCTTCACTTCCCAGTATAAGGAGAAGAGGGAGTTGAGCACAATTGATCCTGGCTGAGTAAGGGGAGAGGAGCTAACTGGGAACCCAGCAGTACCAGTGTTTGTAACAGTGCTACTAAGTGGCTCTGGGAAGAGTTGTACCTGCTTGTACTGCCCTCACAGCTGTGCACCCTGTGTTATCCCAAAAATACTTGTTGTGCACAAAGTTAATATGTAGTCCTAGGTGAATAAAAGGAGATAAACACATGGATCCCTCCACCTGTCTTTGGGCTTTGGTCACCATCCCCTGGCATCCCAGTATAAAGTCCTGCTTGCTAGGTTAGCAAGAATCCTGTTACAGTTCTTGTCCCACTATATCAGATGGATCTTCTTTCCCCAGCTGTCCTCATTCCTCAAAAAAAGTCATCAGAGCTTAGGTCCTGTCTTGGACATGGGCTGCACGATCGAATCTTGACCCACAGGATGAAAACACTTCAACCAGAGCCTCTCCCGTCCACCAGCAAGATTGGGAAGAACCCCTCCTGGCTCCCCATGGCCTTGGTCCTTGTCACCAAGGCCCTATAGCCACTCGTGACATACTGAAGGTCTTCCAAGAAGAATCACTAGTGCTTATGTGGGTGAGCAAGCAAGGAGTAGTAGTCGGAGGGCTGGATAAGTCTCATCAGCTTCTTTAATACATCCCATATCACAGCCATGTTCAATCAGCAAATCTCCTGAGACATCAAGCCTGGGAAGCCAAGGGTGCCTGTGGCTCCCACAGCAGGGAGTGTCCCATCACTGCCACCCACAGCTTCCTGGCTCCAGTGTATGGACCAGGCTCAACCAGTCCAGATGCCTGCCCCAAAACAACCTTCTGGGCTCACCTGTTGAGGTCCTGCACCTCTGCAGGTGGTAAAGGAGCCTTTCTCCTATTGCAATAGCTCACAAGCATCCAGCCGTCCCCACCATGGGAGTCTCCATCTTCCACCTGCTTGGGGATTGACCTTTTCCCTTCCTCCTTCCAGGCAACACAGGGCTTGGGGATGTTACACCGAGGGGCAGTCTCCTGTTGTTCCTACCTGATGCTACGTAGTATGCTCAGTTCCTCCATCAGCCCCTTCATCTGTCAGCTCAGCAGCTTAGCTGCAGCATGACTACTGCAGAGAGGTGTAGCTTGCCCCTACCATATCCCAGGGACCCTGGCCTTTCCAGAGCAAACCAGTACCAACTGCCAGCCTGCCTGGGACTTTCTAACACCTGAAGGTACAATTACAATGAGTTCACTAAAATTGAAAAAAAAAAAATAAGTTTAAGGAAATAATACTTGTATTTGGAAGCAAGTATGGCAACATGAAACAATAGCTCAACTCACAGCTGCTTCTCCGTCTGGTTTAACCTCAAGATAGTGTCCATCTCCTGTTAGTTGCCCAGCTAACCCCTCAGATGATTTCTGCGGTTCCTCAAAACTGCAGCTCGGTTCTTCTGACAGGCTGTGTGTCACCCCTGGATGAAAGAGGGCGGCTCTAATAAGGACAACTTGTTCCTCTCCTCCTCTCCCCATGCCAGGAGTGCATGCAGGACAGCCCTTCTCCCTGCCCCTGTGCTCTACCCCCCAGAAAAGCATGCAAGACAGCCAGTGAACCAGGGGGGATTTTCCCCTGTGGAAGAAGATGGTTCCTAGAGCAGCTGCTGCTCCTCAGGTCTCCACCAGCCAGTCTGGCCTCAGCCTGACCGGGAAGGCATAGAATTCACTCATGAGGACGTAACGAGAGCTGACAACTGTGCCATGCTCCCATGTGAAGTGGATCTGTATGTGGAGTCTGGAAGATTTGTGTTTGTCCCTGGTCCCCACCTGGGTCCTTGCTGTGCACCAGACCACCTTTTGCAGCAAGGACGGCATGCACAGTAAGAACCCAGTGTCTGGAGAGCTGTGACCAAGCCATCAGTTCCCATCAACACCGCTTGGTCATCCACAGCCCGCAGCCCTGAATCAGCTGCCTGGGAGATTTCTCTCTCTGTGACTGGAATATATCACCTAACACCAAGCTGGAAGAGCTGCATTTTCCCCTTTAAACAGAGAAAGAACAGGGTTAAGTTATTACTAAATCTCAGATGCTGTTCCTGTAACGGGAGCAGAAGACAAGGAGACCACCACTCACGAGCACATGGACTATACCTTACAGGTACCCATATTTACTCAGGTATATTCCACCTGAAGGCAATACAGTCCAGATATCTGTCATTCATAATAAATAATTTTAGCAAGCAAGTTTAGCCCCATTCTAATAAAGCATCTGCTCATGTTTAATTTTAAGTGCTGAAAGTGACAGGACTGTTCATGCAGCAACATTAAGCCTATGCTCAGTTACTTAACTGAATTGCAGCAGCATTTTATATTTAAAACTCCAGAAAAAAGGAACTTCATACAGTGTTAATGAGATGAATCATAATAGTTTCGTCTGTATTTCGTAAAGTTTCAGCTCTCTGTGCTCACATTCCTGAACAGAGCCAAATGGCGGGCAGGGTTGAATACGAATCCTTGTTACGCCATTCTCATCTCAGCCTGGTCCCTTTATTTTCCAAGAACTGCCAGGCTGGCTGCTTAAAAGGACCCTCTCCATCATTCCAGCAGGAAACACTTATTTCCAGGCTCAACTTTTATGAGACAGTCCATTCAGATTGTGAAAAAATTCTGAATTCACAGGATCATACTTCCAGCTCCTCTAGATTAGTACTGATAGGAACTGGTTATTGATAGGTATCACAAAAATTTTTCATGCACTGAACTGATGCTAATTCGTGTGCTTTAGAGTTACTTAAAATATTATTTGAAAATTGTAACTTTTTAAAATTCAAAATCAAGAGAAATTAAGTCCCCGTAGCTCTTATGGCTTTATACAGGGAATAATAAATCATATAGACACTGAAGAAGTTACATTTATATTGGCAATAAAAGGAACAATAATCACAGACTGTATATACTGGCAAGGTAACATTTTACACTGAAAACAATAAACATAGTCTCAGAATAAAAAGTTATTCAGTCTCAAGACAAGAAGTAGTAAAAGAAAGTTAAGCAAGGAAACGTTGAGGTAAAATATGGGGGGGGGGGG
>NW_010134495.1:11509-23816 GCF_000699245.1 Pterocles gutturalis
GTGGTCCATAAGTACAAATAAGCAGAAGAGCAAACTTTTGCAGAAAAATAAGGCATTTTTGATGGCAGAGAGAGTTCAGTCATTATGATAATGGGTTATGGGACCTCTAAGATTTTCATGTCACTTGAAGTCCATTGTGAGACCTCACTATATATAGAAAAGTCATCCTTTCAATGAATGAGACGAGCAGATTTTGTTTAGGTAAGTGCCACTCTCACAGTTCTGTTTCTCATTGCAATCCAAATTCCTCATTCCTTAAAGCCTGCAGATCCTCCTTCCCTGGCCCACCCACCCATTAATGGACACCCTGCACTGTAGCCTCTGTGAAACGGCAGCTACCTCATCTGGCATTTATTGTACCTAACACACAACTAATTGCACTTACTGTATCCAATATACCGACATGGCAAATAATTGGTGCTCCCTAGGCACTGCTATAAGGACACAGCAGCACTTGGAGGAGCCCTGTAGCTGCTCTGTTTATGGACATTCAGAAAAGAACAGCCACAGCCCAATAATGTCTCAGTTAAATGCTATTCTCACTGCAATGAATAAAAAAGCCTGATTTAAAATAAAAAGATGTTCATATCTTCTTACCTCTAGCAGGCCTGAGCACCTGGCCCAAGCAGCACTCCTGCTCAAAGAAGAAAATACTTAAAACTTCCGGACTAGCAATGATACAATGATCCACACAAGGTGTCAGAGAGAAACAGGCTGCTCCTTCAACAAGCTGGCGTGCAGGTCAGGTAGCTGAACAGGAGACTGAGCCAGGAGGCACCAACTGCAATCTGAGCCCCAAGAGAAAAGCCTGAAGTCAGTGTGGCAGAAGAAGGACCATGGCAGAAGAAACTTCCTTGACATATCAGAAATCAAAGTATTTGACTGAAAGCCAAAGCATGTTTCCCTCCCCTTAAATGAAACTTGAGAGCAATAGGGATGAGAGCTTTTAGCACAGAAATGATAAATGGGTCAGGAGCACAGTCCTTGAAAATGGAGAGGGACTCTATACTCCGGAATGGTGAGTTGTCCCAAATACCTACCTGAGTAGACACCAGAAGATTTTCAAGCCCCTTCCCTGTGACTGTGCCTGTACCTGCAGTCTCAGGATCCAGCCACAGCAAACAGCACCTCACAGCCCCCCAGCCACCATGGCAGCCATCCCCTAATGGAAGAGAGCTGGACTGAAATTGCACTTACACGAATGCAGCTTCTGCACAAACACAGCCCCTTACCACCTCCTCTCCATTTTATGTTTCCCTTCTTTATCACCATAGCCTGCTCAGACCCTGCTCCTGCCCTTGCAGGACAAGGCCCCCTCCCACACTGCACACTCTCCCCTGTCTGCTCCAGCAGCCTCGGGCTTTTCCACTTCAGCCTCCACCACATCCCCTTGCTAGTGTCACCATTGTCTCTGAATGTGGCCATGAGTCTATCTATGCCAAAGGGACACTTGACAGATACAATCATCAAGCAGCTCTTCATTATACTGGAGGTGGCTGGAACAGGTCATTATACTAAGGGGTTTGGGAGAATTGTAGCTGGTTTCACTGAAGAAAGAATCCTCAGTTTCCAGCAGACTCTGTTAGACCTGGCAGAAGGTACCTCAATATTGCCAGAATTTCCCCCCTGACAGGGGTACCTGAATATGTCTCCTATGAGAAACAGAACCCAACTGAGCATGAATAGACTTTTAAAACAGTGCACAACCATCTCACTTTTCTTTCCCTTAATCATATCTCATGGAATGGGGACTTCTTCCTCCAGAAGCCTCCCATGAACCTCCAAAAGGGTGAGCAAAGGGACGATGCAGTCTCCAGTGAGCACATTCCCAGGTCTGAGTGCACAAACCCAGAGACACAATATTCCCAGAGATCCTCCTGGTGCAAATGGACCCACAGTCTGCCACAGGAGTCAGCACCAACACCTTGACCACTGCCAGGAGCTGGGAGACGGATCAGGGGTCCCACTGCACAGCCTGATCTGTTTTCTAAAATCCATTATTCTTATACACAGTACTTAAAATTTTATTCAGTATTTTATGCTATGCACTTTACTTATTTTTAACCCAGGTTTTAACAATAGAATGGGATTTGTCTGAGCAAGGAAAGTTGCTACATGCTTCTGGCTACAGACAGCATCAAATTCAACATTTTTTGACCTTGCATATTTGCAGACCATCTGTGAAAACTCTGTTGGGTATGAACTCTGCATTTGAAACCTTCTCATGACAGATTAGTTACTGAATATGCAGGGAATTGATAAAAAACATACAGAAGTATGAGAGCGTGAGGGCTTCATGACAAATGGCTCAGGATCTCAAAGTTCAGTCAAATGGCCTTGCTAAATCAGCTTCAAAATGCAGAAATTCTTGTTAATACACCCAGCAACAGTAATGCAGCAAATCTTACCCTAAGCATTCATTCAAGTCTGTTTAGATGAGATCACTAGTGGTTTTGTGCTCTACTGGTGAAGAAAAAAAAGGTGTAAAATATTTTGAGTGACCCATCCAGAATCAATCTTCTGCACCCTGTATTAGCAATGACAAGAAAAATTGTATAGGGACTTTCTTTAACTTCGTAGTGTCATAAAGCAGGAGGCAGAAAAACTAACTGTGGAGGTAAAGAAGTTGGAAGCAGTATATACAGGACCTCTCCCAATACCTTGGTGTCACAAAGGAACACAAAGATAGTAAAGACCTTGCGCATTCTTGGTTTTCTTTCTGTTGCCTGTTCAGCTGCCATGAAATCAGCACACCTCAGCACTGAAAGAACAAAACATGCAGACCACAAACAGCCCAGAAACTCTTTTATGTCTATAACACCAAAAAAAAAGACCAAAAGAAAAAGATAGCTGGGAAAATTCACCCAAGGAGGAGCTAACAGCCTGGGCCCAGTGATCAAGCTTATTGCCCTGGTCTCTTTTAGTTGATCGCATTAAAATATCCACAAGCTACTAAGCAGCTAGTACAGATCATCTCTGTTATAGAACACTATCAAGAAAGGAGATATATTCAGTCATGACCTAGAAAAGCAAACAGGGTACTAAACTGCTGAGAGAACTGAGGTGAAATCACGCAAGAGGACACTAGACTGTCAGGGGAAATCCTTCTGCCTGGGAAATCCCTGTTACATGGTGGAAGGCCCAACAATTACAAAGAACATTTAAAACTAAACATGAAGAGCATTAGAAAATGCACAACATAGACCTGGGAAAGAGATCATCAGCTTAATTATTGTTGCTGTTCTGATGTATTTTGCACTCTCCAAGATGCCTTGGGAAGATAAATGATTACAGTCTTTCCCATCTATAGCATATGCAGTTCTGCAGGTTTTCATTAGAGGTTTATAAACCTGAGCTTGCAGGGAAATGGGATTCCAGAAAACGTCTGAATGCTGCAAGGCAATTCTGCAATGTGGGTTTTAAACCTATTTTGCCCCATGTGAGAAACTTGACTGGGTGACAAATGTGGCATTCTTTTTGTCAGCATGAAAAAATGATTTGACTATTCACCTCACATTTTCCTGGTCTATGAAAGCCTTTGGGATTATGCTGGAGGAAAGATTTAGTTATGTTTCTATGGAAACCGTAACACTTATATAAAAGCCTGCTTAACAAGCAAGAGTGTGACACTGTATCTCATTCAAGGAGAGCCCCCTCCGAGATAACTCATTGATAAACTTCCAACTGGGTTTTAAAGCCTCGAGGACACCAGTGGATTTCTTACACCTCTAATAGGAGTGAGACTCAGCAGGTACTGCTGGATAACTACTTAGCACAGTAGCAGAGGTGCTACAATCTCACATGGCAAGCTGCAGTCATTTGGCTAGACTTGAAAGGAAATTTTTCATCACGCAGATCATACAGTAATGATTTCCCAAGTTTATCTCTTTCTCACTTACCCCTATTTTATACATGTGTAACTTCACTGACTCCAGTGTGACCCTGAGGAGAAACACAGTTAGGTTTTAAGTGTTCCCAGCTGTTTGCTTGCAAACACCTAGAAATAGAAGTGGCGTTTTCTTCACTTAATTACTACTTTTCCTGAGATGAAAGTCTCCTTTGAAATTAAGAAGAGCCTTCGACACTCCCCTCGACACTGTTCTTTCCAGTAAGCACAGAGAAGTTGCTGTTGCAGTGAAGCACAAACACCATAGCTGTCAGGAGTCAGAATTTATTTTTGTCTTTTCTCCTCAGAGAAGATGTTCAGATCAACTTTTAGAATGCATTCCATGTTTTCCCATTGACAGCAATCCCAGCCATGTTGTGGATGCTATAGTAATAAACTAGAAACAATAGAGCTGGTGTCGTTTGATAATCACAATATTGGTAAAAGCCAAGAAGGAAAGTTGGTTTTTAAATTACTTCCGGTTACGTCACCATAAAAAAGTTCACTGACATGAAAAAATAGCTGGAGTGAGGAGCAAGGATTGAAAGACTTTCTAGACACAACATGAGATTGGGGGGATTAAATTTTTAACCTGCTCCTACTACTTGAAAAATTGCTGCAGATTAAAATATTTTTGATAGCACGGAGAGACATTGTCCTTTAGAGTACGAGTGGCCCTTTCTGGATTTTAACAAGGCTAGTCACATTTTTGTCAATGCAGTTCTAAGCCATTCACAAGACAGCTGCAGAATGCTCCTCCTGACAAAAAAGTCAGCAGAAACACAAAGTGGATGTCTCAGACCTGTTCAGGGCCTGATGCTGAAACAACTCGTGCAGTAACACACGTGCAGTAACTTCTCACACTGTCATGTTCCCTCTGAAAATGTTATCTTCCACAGGCTGAGTTAGTAAGTTCATGCAAGTGTTCTTGCAGCACATTCACTCATTTTCTCTGCTACAGAGCCACTAGAGGCTATTGATGTCTGTTGTGGTGGTTTATGTCGATGAAGAAATGCACCAAACTACCAGTACTCCATCGCTGCCATTGAACTGTTTTCAAGAGATAAAACAAAAATAGTTGTTACACTTTGCTGGAGAGGTCCAGTTGTTAGTGCAGCCAAATGTCATCAAACTAGCTGAACTGTTGCTGAACTGTTGCAGTGAACATCAAATCTTCACAAGCTATACAGAGTCAGTCTGTGTTGCCAGGTGCTATGAGGTGATTTAAGTCTACCAAGTTTTGCTTCAGTAGGATATGGAAAGCACAGGAAACATGCACCAAAACAGAAAATCTCTAAGAAAGGTTCCATATTGTCTGCTCAAGAGAAATATGGTTTCTATACATATGGTGTTGCCACCTTGCTGTTGATTGTGTTTCTGAACTGCCAAACATTTCATTCAGTCTCTCTAGCTTTCACTGAACCAGAGAGGTACCTTCTACTCTCTCTTCCCACCAGGACTACAGTTTCTAACATCTCTTGCTAGAGCCTGGACTACCTTGGGTAGGCTTTGTTTCGGCAGAAATGGAGACAAAGGAGGCAGGGACAAACCATGTAACAACCTCCTAGACAAAATGTTAGGATTTAAGCACAATACCATAGATATGCAGTCCTGTGGGGCAAGGACAGTGTTGTGAGGGAGGATGGAAGCCAGAATTCAGTCCTTCATGAATCACCTCTCCAAGGCCCTGCTGTTTTTCTCTTCATGATCCATAGACTAATATTCTCTGCTGCTCACATTCTGCAGCAACATTTCCAAATAATTATACTCAGAAAATTCTGAAACAGATGTTTTCAGTTGTCTTCTCACTGGCAATCATGCTAGTTAATTAGGCTTGGCTTTAAGGGCTAGCAAAGGTAACTATGACAGATTGAGCATGAGCTGCATGGTGTGCATCTGCATTGTATATAGCATTAACAATCACATGTAGCTAAAGCATCTACAGATGTTTTCTCTGCATCTCACAAAACCTAATTACTTAAGTTTCAGAACACTTGTGATAGAGGGAATAACTATTTTCCTCATGCAACAGAAACGATGCAACCATAAAGGCTAAGATTTCTAAGGTCCACTTTCTAGAAGCAGTCTCAAAGCTTGATTAACTTGAGCATCAGTAACGGTAGGTTTGTTCTGGACCTGATTCAGTCCTATTCAATAGAACTGGCTTTTAAAATCACTTCTGGAAATCTCCAGAGCTGCTGCTTCTGCCAGACTCCCTGGGAGCTGTGCCACATGCACATGGATGGATGGAAAACTCTTCTTTGACTTCCCAAAGCGTACTCATACTGCAGTCCCAAAATTGCCACATGATCAGCAGATACAGGGACGATCCTTGCTTGGTCCTTGGTCTTGCCACTGACCCCATTGTCATCCCACAGGAACTGGCTGGCCGTTCTTTGGCAACACATTCCTGACTCCTAGATGTGCCAGGAACACACAGTGACTTTTGAAAGTAATGCAGCTGCATCTACTCAAGAGTTTCCAGCCTTGCACCATTTCACCCACATAGATCCAGTGCTCTTTGCTGATGCTTTCTTTCAGTTGAAAGAGTTTGATTCCCCCACCCCGCAAGCCTCTTCAATTAGTGCAGTACATGGCTGAGACCTGCACAGCTTGAGCTTCTACATTGCAGTCCCACCCCATCTTTTCTGTATGTGACCCATGCTATGCAAGCAGACCATCACAGGAGGCCTGGCTGGAAGTATTCCATCAGTTTTCAGATGACAAACACATCCTCATTTAGATTTTGAAACTTCTGAAAAATACATGAGAAAGTATGTGAAGAGGAGATGGTACTCTGTTTTCCAAACATTTCTTGGAACAGCTCTCGTCTGAAGTGCCTGTTCACACACTGATATGAAGCTACGTTACACCCAGAACAACAGGGAAGCATAAAGGGTCCGTTTTGCTGATGGTATGATTAATTCCTGCCCCAGTGCAACCTCAAAATTTAACTGAATTTATTCATTTGCAGAGAAGCAGCAGATGTTCAGTCTTCCAGCTTGGCCTACCCTCTGGAGAAGACATGTGCAAAACAAAGTTCAAGTTTTTCAACTGTCTACATATAGCCTTATATACACTTAAGAAAACAGGCACTGCTTCTTGCACAAATCACTCAAAAGAAAAGTAAAATTCCTTCTTTTAGGCACTTCATCTCAGCAATAACGGCCATTCCAAGAATTAACTCTCTCAGAAACCAGCTCTGCCTGAAGAACAGACTACTACTAAAAAAAAACTGGTTGCACACACAACTTAGATTCACACAGCGTATCTTTCCAAGACACACAGCTTGCATGGTGAGAAAAAAAGCACTTGAAATGTCATGTTGCAACATTTGCTGGTGATACTGATCATGCATTATTGTAATATAAAATACTTGACAATTTTTTTTGTACTACTTGCCCTGGTGGAAGATGACCAGTAGTTGGCCCTCTAGGACTTCTGTGAAGTCTGTGGAGCTGTCTCGGCCTGAGCAAAGGGATTCCCCAGGCTTTGGAAGATGATGTAGACAATGTCACCACCACGATTCCTGTTCACTTTCATTAGATGAAGCCTGGTTTTTTTAGATCAGTGGAGCTATTTTAGTTTTTATGTCCTCAAATCTTGCCTCAATAACAGTACTTGATGGTCAGTTTGCAAGCTGAAATCATCTCTATCTCATAAGAAAATAGAAGTCAAGCAACTAGATGCAAATGAAGATATATCCATGTGTGGGGTTTGAAAACACAGTCATTTTGGGAGGTAAGGTTCTGTGTGGTCACAGTTAACCCCAGTCAACTGTAATAGCATCAGAATTCAGTTTTGTTCTAGTTTAGTTCAGCTTGTTAGAAAAAAGTTGCTACTTTTGGGTGTTGTTTTATTTTTTTTTCTGCTAAGTACTAGAGCTGAGGGATTTGAATGTTTACAGAGAGATGAATATATGACAAGAATATTTTTCAGAAACTCCAAATGGAGATAGAAGTTACAAAATGCTTCTCTGAAGCTAATAATCCCTTCTATTTCAAGTACTGACTGGGCTGGTTTTGCAAAATAAGCATTTCTTTAAAAAAAACAGTTGCATGCTTAAAATGTCTGCAGTCAAGAGGAGGACAGAAAGCAGTTAAAGGATCACCTAAAAAATACCAACTTATATAAAAAAAAAAAATAAAAACAATTTAAAAGGTTAGGAAATAAATCCAATCCTGAGATTAAATAATTGAAAGCTATGCAAATTTGCAGAAGAAAGTCTGGCTAGAAAGTTTCATATTTATTTTTAAAGATAAAATAATTCAAATGCAGGAATCTTTTTAAGATTTCTCCTTGCACCACTGAGACTTTGGAAAGTGCTTCATTTGAAGTAAATTTGGATGATGTCGTTGGAGATGCATCCGTTTACTCCATCTGCACCTCAGGAAGCAGAAGACAGGAAGCAATACCCTGTACAGGACAGACAGAGCCAAGAGAAATATTTTATTCTCCATCTGGTTGCAATAGATGCAATCAATCCTGAGTTCTGTATGGCTCATCACCCACCACTTGGAAAATTCCTGCGTTGTCACAAATGGGGACTGGGAGGCAAAATGACACAAACATCATGAGAAATTACAGTGTGCTGCAAAGGCCAGCATCGGAGAACATTACCAAACACCAAATATCCAATGATTGCTGTTGGCTTTGCCAGTAAAATTAATACTCATCCCTTCCCTGACTCAGAGAAAATTTTTTTGCAGCAAGCATTAGATATTAAGCACTGCCACCAGACAAGTACACAGAGTTAGACAGACTAGCAATCTACTCAAGAGCAAACCCCTGATTTTTTTATCAAAACCCTTTTAACCAAAGTACATATCATGTTTGTTCTATTCTTCTACCTGCTATATTCCATTCCTCTTAAAACAAAATACAGTCATTACTCAAGTATTTTTGAGGTGACAGGAAGAAAATTTCACATGGATGAAGAGCCAGAGTGGCGATGGCTGCTGCGCGTGTGCTAAGCAGAGGATGTGAACTGATAGAAGGAACCTCCATCCATCAGCTCTGTTCTGGTCCATGTGGCTGTGGTCCTGGACATGACACCCCCACAGCCCAATCAGTCACCTAGAGAATGACAACACCATGTCCCTACCTTGTTTCAAGTACATAGAGATGCACAATGCATTGCTTTGAAGGAATGGCAACAGCTACACTTGTAAAAGATGCTCAGAGAAGCAATAAGTCTTCTTGAACTCTTGCCAGAGAGGCCCAGTGGCTCAAGATATTAGGGCACAATAATGATCTCCAGGCATGATTTTTCCCCAAATTAAAACTACATTCTTTACATCTACCACATTAGGACAAGATAATAACTTCAAGCTTATCCAGCAAATTGCAGTCTAAAAAATGGGTTAATGTCACAGAGTTTCTTTTTAGTCTGGATTCTCACCATTCTATTTAGAGCATGAAGGCCAGAGGCAACAAATGAAAAAGCAGGTCCCATGAAAATTAGTTTTGCATTAACAGCTGGGTGGGCCAGTGGAGCATACCACAGAGCTGCAACAAGGGATGTCTGGGGAGCTACAGCCCACCCAGCTGACACCATAACCACACCACACTTAGGTGAATGCTCAGTGTAAGCACACTCTCTAGCCATGTTTGCTAAGGCAAGAGCTCGGGTATGAGCTAACAGATTGCTTGTAAAAAACATCTGCAAGTCTTGAGGCAATTAAAGTTGTCGGGGGCAATGATACCAAATCTTTGATGCTTCTCATGAGTCCAGCCAAATTTCCATTTCACCCCATTTAGTTCTCATTGGTCATTTTCTCTTTGGTCAGAAACCTCAAGAAGACTCAAACTACTACACATTCTTACCTGTCTGTCATGTCAACAGGTGAAATATTACTTCAAATATGTGAAATATGGGCAGAGTAAACCTGAAAGAATCTTACCAGTCAGAAAAAAAAGTTGAGAAATATGTTCCTCAGCTCTGAGCAATTGTCAGAGATTGGGCATTTTCAAAGTAATATACCAGCAGTTACATGATGTGATGATTCTTGTGAACATAATATGCTTCGGTAAGTACAGGAAGCTATGCTAACATAGTGGTAGCTGTAAAAGGCACCATCATCTAAGTCATTGGCCATGACAGCAAGATGCAACAAGAGAAAATGTCACAGGCATGTCCTGGTATAAAGCTAGGCCAAGCTTTACTGATATTTCATTTGCTGTGGGATATGAGACATGCAAGCAGTGATAAAGATGGAGTAACTGCTCATTTACAGCAGAAGAACTTCACATTGTTGAGTCTTGTGTCATCCTGAAGCCCCTGAGTGGTCTCCACCTTGGTCTGGAGACTGCATATGTTGCAGCTTTTGCTCCATGGGCCAAATCTACCCCATAGCCTACTAGCACAGTGGCATCTAAGCATCTGAACTGGATGCTGTTGGCTGCTGTGTCATCACCTCCTCCTTGGGACTTCTTTGTTCTAAGTGAGAAGGAGATCAGGTAGCCTCCTGACAGCAAAGCAGACAGAGGAATGTCTGGGCTCTGCAAACCACTGTGAAGTGCTCCTCCTTACCATGCTGTCCCCAACCTTAACACTTCCTTTCTCACAGCAGTGACCAGCACAATGTCCTGCTGCAGTCTGGGGCACCTTATTTTCTCCTTTTTTTTTTTTTTTCCTTCCCTTCCAAGGGTGTACTTTTCTCACAAGAAAAACACCGGGAAGTCTGATATTGGATAGTCACGGCTGTGGTGGAAACTCTGAGGACAGCCTGAACACATGTTTTATGCTGAATCCTTGACCCGTCTGACAAGTACACACCAGGCAGCGGGGAAAGCAGACACGCTGCTGTCTGGAGGTGCAGTGCTGTTCACTGCAGCAGGGCAAGGGCTTCACCCAAACAGTTTCTAAATGTGTGGTTAAAAAATCCTTTCCTCCTATTTGCCTCATGTACTGCAGATTTCCAAAGGGGGACTCTCACCCTAGGACTATACTTTGGGTGTTCACAATGCTCTGTAAAAATTACAAGAGCAAATAGAAGGTGGTAATATGAAGTAACCACATTTAATTACCCTAAAAAATTAACTAACAAAAACCCTGACCACCTGTTTGAATGTACTTTATACTCCAGCACTATGCAGACAAAGCAAGTCAGAGAAGAGACCCTTGCAGATGGTGACACCTATGGATATTTTGTGAACCGGTGCATGACAAACAAGGGAGAAACCACAGTGCTACTTACTCCCCCATCAAGGACTCCATGACTGAGTTATCTTGACAATGCAAATGTATGCCATTCAGAGCTGTGTCTTTACTTCTAAACTGGGAGGATTCCATGTGCAGTAGAAGACACATAGGGACAGAGGTAAAGGCAAGGTGGAGAAGACCCAGGAAAAGTCCTTTAAGTACCAGTCATAAACAGTCTTGACTCCTTTCCATAATGAGAAAGAGAAAATGCCTTGGGAAGCACATGGGAAAAGATGTCTATCACACTGGGAAACTGCAGTTTCAACTTTGTGTTTTCTGACTATTTCTGACCCAAAGCATGAGGTAGAGACCCTGAGCCCCAGGAGAGATGCTGGAGGAGGCCGCCTCTCTCCCTGAGTCCAGCAGCAGGTTTCAGCACTGACATGGCTTCTCCCAGTAACATCAGCCATGTGCAGACCGTGCATCTGCCAGCATACCTCTATCCAGTTTGAGAGCAAAACAATTCTGGTGGTGGCCCTGGTTCTGCTGTATCTAGTGGGAGGCCTCTTTTCCTAAAAACATACAAATCATGGGGTTTTTTACTGATGTAACTACACTGGCAACATTTTCTAGGCTAAATTTTCCAGAAGACTCATAGTTTTATGTACAGAGTGCCATAGTCAGGAAGAGGAAAAACTCTGCAGAAAGTCTTTAGATTTGGAGAAGACCCTCCCAAGAGGTTGAGAGCTATAGACCAGGGCACAGAGACAGGAGATAGTGAGCAACAGGAGTGCAATTCAGCACAAATGCATTAGCACAGCCATAGTGTCAAAATTGCCGACTCCCCCACTTGCCCCAGTGGCCTCCATCGGGCATGGCGAGGACATAGGTGTCTTCACGCGCACCTGTGCCTGGGGTACAGAGGGAAAGGAGCAGGATGAGGGTAGCTGGGATAAGGAGGTTCATCTACTTGCACTCTGCATCTGCTGAAGGACAGCTGGTATGTGGTCAGGGGAATGTATACCCTGCCAAGGCAGCTTGCCTTTCACCACCAGTCCATCAACAAACACCGTAGGAACAACGCCTTCTATCTGGGCAGTGACACCACACTTGCTGACCTTCTCACAGTGCCCATGAGGAGCTCTCCTGGGAGTTCAACAGCCAACATGCAGCAGATGCTGTGGCTGCAGGGGTATCCACCACCACTGAAGAGCTGCAGTGACAGATACATGCCCCTTGCAGTGCTCGTGGTGCCTGTAGAGCAACTTGGCAGAGGC
>NW_010134495.1:23834-35764 GCF_000699245.1 Pterocles gutturalis
TATACTTGGACATGGAGATGTTTGTCTTTTGAGGGAAACTGCTGGATTTTAGTTACTGCTGGATGTCTAGCAAGACATGTCAAACTATACGAAAAAACACAGAGGACCTGGTCTGGAACAAAGTATAAGTAAACTCAAGCCTTGTGTCTCCAAGCACTCTGTGTTGAATAGGATTCCTGGTAAGCTTGACATATGTGTAGACTATTTATGGTTTCAGTAACATTTTTTTCACTGTGATTCTTATTGCAATAAAAAACACTGTGCTTTGCGACAAGATTAACTGAAGTCAGACATGCTGGGATGCCCACAGTGATTCTCAGAGAGACGGCAAAATTAATGCTGTTGTGAGGGGAGACAGAAGGCAGGTTTTCCAGAAAGGTGATACTAAACTTGAGTGCACAGTCCTTGAGGACACCAGGATGCAGGGATAGGTGAATTTGAAACCCTGGAGTTGAGACTCTGTTAACACACAGATAACCAATGCTCCCTAGGGCTCTTGGTCAGGCTTGCAGGGTCTGGCAGAAGCTGCTTCTCTGTTCAAGAGGCAAAGAGAAGAATAAACTTGAGGAAAGTATCTTGAGGCTCAGGATTTTCTAGCAAGATGGGGTGCTAAATCTTGAGTTATCAGAAGACAAAGAGTCTCCCTCTTCTAGGCTTCTCTTTCAATCTCTG
The DNA here is from genome assembly GCF_000699245.1 of Pterocles gutturalis. Lineage (NCBI taxonomy): Eukaryota > Metazoa > Chordata > Aves > Pterocliformes > Pteroclidae > Pterocles > Pterocles gutturalis. The sequence continues at coordinate 24,507 of NW_010134495.1, forward strand.
CTCTGCTCCCTCTGTTCCTGTCCCATTAAGAGGCGATGTTGTCTTTCCCACTATTTGCTCTGTACTCCCCTTCTGTTTCTCAGTGCTTTGTGCAGGTAACAATATCTGCAAATGGAGGTGATGGGCAACTGGATGAGCCTTTTGGTGGAAGGCACCCAAACAGCACAGCATGTGTTGGAAGCACAGACGGTTTTCCTTTTTAGACCAGGACTTCATCTTACTTCTCCAAGGAGGTGTCAAAGCCTAGAGGAAACATGCTTTCCCCCACAAGGACCATGCAATCACAGCTGGTGAGCCAGATGTGTTTGATCAGGCAGGGTCACACAGTGGCAACTGGGGACACCCAGACCTGCCTTTGGCTGGATATGAATGGAAAGGAGAAGGAGGAGTCAAAAATAAAATATCTGGGACCTGGTGTTAACACTGCAAAAGAAGCAGCAGGATCCCCACATTCATTCTCCTTTGCTGGTCTGAAACCATCGTCCTCGGCCACTTCACCTCTGGCAGCAGTGAAGCAGATCCACAGCCTGGCAGGACCCACCTCCCATCAGACTCTGCTCTAATTAGGAGATTCCCATCTTTTACAGCACCCGAGGGAGGATCACAGGGCACAGAGAGCCCATAGTGTGACAGGGGAGCGAGGTGGGGCAGGAGAGCAGTGAGGACACCTTCAGGGATTTGTCCATGAGAGATGACTCCTACACATGCTTCAGAAACCCCTAAGAAAACCCAAGCCCAGGATGAGCACTATCTCTCTGGAGCTTAGGAAGTATCATTTTCCCCATTCATAACCAAAGAAGCTACCTGGTAACCTGTGGTGCCAAATGTGAGATGCCTTGGACTTGATTACAGACTACGTGGCTTAGACAGGAATTAATATGTTGATTTTTGCTGCCATGTAATGGTGCTAATTTTGTTTAGATGCCCCAAAAAGTTTTCTAAGATCACCTTACCTAAAATATCAAAATACAAAAGCTACAATGGTGAGATCCAGACCTGCTACTGACACATTAACCCTACTTTCTCACTCCCTCTCCTGTATTTTAACATCCTTGAAATAGCGTCAGAACATAGTTTTAAAGAAAATTGGCAACTGATTGATTTCATTAATAAATCATTACTACAGTAACATGATGATGATACAGGGTATTTCATCCTTTCATCCAGACAAACACCATCATTTTTGCAAGTAAAGAGCACAAAAATTATGCCTCTACTTTTCAGCTTTTATAAATACTTCTAAAATTTTAAAATAAACAGAGGAATTTAATATTAACATGGAAAAAATATATCTGTAACATATAGAAACATATACCATACACAATTTGCTTTATTATGTTATTGAAAAAATGATACATTAGCAGCTCCTGAAAACTGATTCATTTCAGATTTTTACCATTAAAAATACCACACACTTAGGAATACAAATTTTATTTGGCACTGTTGTATGTTGTTCTTCTCATATTCTCAGTTTCTCATATTCATGTATATCTCCTGCTGCCCCAAGGACTATGATCCTTTGAGAGGCTTCCTGAACAGCCCAGTCTCTTTCTACAGCTTTTGAAAAGTACAGCAATAGATTGTGAAGTCATGCAAGACCACATCTGCTTCAATTTTCTCACTCCCGTTTCAGTCTCCAGTGGCTCTGCTCTCCATTCATAGCCCATGTACCTCCACCCTGCTCCTGATGGTCTGTCAGGAGCTCTTCAAGCCCGTGGAGATCTTGAGGTATTCCAGCATTGTCCTCTTTGTACATGTTGTGAAGAAGGTCATGCCATGCACTAGGGTCATTTCTGTTTGTTAATTATTTAAAATTGTAAGTTTTGGGCATTTTTAAAACCTAGTAACTAATACTGTTTCTGTGGCAAGCAGAGAAAATCAGTTCCTACCACCTCCTCTACTATGTGTTTTGTAGAATTCCCTGAAAAATATTGAATATAATAATTTAGAAAAAGATTTAAGTTTCTTTTATCAACAAGACATAGACATAGGAATGAGCATTGCATCGTAACCTTCAGCTATTCACATTACCCTCCATCTTGGACATTCTTACTCCCTTCTTCACAGGATACAGCTCACACCAGAAGTTTCCAGGAACAGGGAAGGGTCTAGTCTGATGGTTTTCCAAGGGAAAGCATTATACACTGATGTCCATAACTCAGAAACACACTTGAATCAGACGGTCAGATACAAGCAAGAACTTCTCCATTCCAGTTTGTGGAACTAAAAAAGGTTTCCTGTAACGTGAAATCTTTGTATGCTAATAGGAATTTGCATCTTAGATTGAGGTTCAGGGACTACATCTGCTGATAGATCATCTGTTGAGCTGCCAGCAGGCCATCTGGGCTGCAGAGGTAAAAGCAACTTCTGATGAATTCATTTCCTCTGCAAGTGAATGAAATCTGAAGTAAATGGAGGTGGATTGAAAACAGGATGAATGGCTGGATCCAGAGAGTGGTGATCAGAGGCACAAAATCTATTCGGAGGCCAGTAACTAGTGTTGTTTCCCCAGGGTCAATGCTTGGTCCAGTCCTGTTTAACACCTTCATTAATGATCTGGATGATGGGCCAGTGTACCCTCAGCAGGTTTGCTGGTGACACCAAACTGGGAGGAGTGGCTGATACACCGGAGGATTGTGCTGCCATCCAGAGGGATCTCAAAGGCTGGAGAAATGGGCTGAGAGGAGCCTCATGAGGTTCAACAAGGAGCAGGGCAAAGTCCTGCACCTGGGAAGGAACAACCCCAGCACCAGGACATGCTGGGGGCCAGACAGCTGGAAAGCAGCTTGGAAGAAAAGGACCTGGGGATCCTGGTGGACATCAGGTTGAACATGAGGCAGCAATGAGCCCTTGCAGCAAAGAAGGCTGATATGGCATCTTGGACTGCATTAGGCAAAGTATTGCCAGCTGGTTAAGGCAGGTGATCCTTCACCTCTACACAGCCCTGGTGAGGCTACACCTGGAGTGCTGTGTCCATTTCTGGGCTCCTCAGTACAAGAGAGACATGGACATACTGGAGAGAGTCCAGCAAAGGGACACAAAGATGACGAAGGGACTGGAGCACCTGACATACAAGGAAAGGCTGAGAGAGCTGGGACTGTTCAGGCTGGAGAAGAGAAAGCTCAGGGGCACCTCATCCATGTGTATTAATGCCTGAAGGGGACAGAGACAGGTTTTTTTCAGTGGTGCCCAGTGACAGGACAAGAGGCAATGGGCACAACCTGACACACAGGAGGTTCCCTCTGAACATTAGGAAATACTTTTTTTTGCAGAGAGGATGACTGCGCACTGGCACAGAGAGGTTGTGGAGTCTCCATCTTTGGAGATATTCAAAAGCCATGTGGACATGGTCCTGGGCAACCAGCTCTAGGTGGCCCTGCTTGAGCCAGCAGTTGGACCAGATGATCTCCAGAGGTCCCTTCAACCTCAACCATTCTCTGGCTTGCGATTCTGTGAACTGGAAGATAAATGTTGACAGGAACAACAAGGCAGGCTTAATGCCCATGAAGATAATCCCAGTGATGTCACTTGAGTGAGCTCTAGGAATCAGTGAAGGTAGCAAGTGCCCAGGAACTCAGGAGAGGAGTGGAGGTAAAAAGCATCAAACAAAGTCAGTAAGTACAGAGGGTTGGTTTTGGTTGAATGACTGTGTGTTTCTGTGTGCTCCAGGCCATTTTATCCTCCTCCCACTCTGTTGGCACTGGTTGCCACCCACCAGCTCTCAGTAGCTATGTCCCTCAGCAGCTCTAGTGTCCAAATTGGCCATTACAATTACGTAGAAATCAGGTGTAAATCACACAACCTGTCTCTGTCAAACCTCCCTCACCTGCAGTTTGGGATGAAGATGAGACACTCTACAGGTAACTTCATCCTGCAAAAGAACCCACTGTCTCATGGAAACAGTGCATCAGCAAACCCAGAAATCACACATATTACCAAATTACATTACCGAATGTAATTACCTATTACCCATGACATGAAAGGGCAACAAAGAACCTATTCTATTCTATGAAAATATGAATAAGCAAAGGGTTGCATTATTTAGAAACAAGAGGTAGGATTCAGAATGAATGTAGACTTCTACAGTGCAGATTTCTCCATCTGAAATAATCACCATGGGCTCCCTTTATAGCTGCTGAGAGAGACAATATGACGACAATAAAGAGAAACAGATAACTTCACATGAACCTCTCCCCAAAAATACCCATTTATCTCTGCTGACTACAGGGAGGCACAATCCCATCTGGACTAGTTTTATAACCTCAGCCTCTTTTTAGGCTTTAGTAGGCTAAAAACAGTAGTGTTGAATTACAATTAGTTTTCAGTAATATGGGCAAATGTTTAAGAGAACATGACTAATCAAATTATGTGCTGTCTGGTCCTCATTTTCTCATTTGCTAAATTGACTCAGATTAATAGAAAATAGAATAGCAGGAAAAATGCAAGTGAGAGATATCAGAAGTGAGACAAGAGCCAGGATTTTCTAGATGCATGAGCAGAGAAAGATGCTTTACAGCAAACAATACACTAAGTATAGATATTTCTCAGGTGTAGGAGGAGACAGTTTTGCATTAGTGATGGGATGTAAAGAAGTGCTCCACTTGAAGGCGGTGTTCAGGCAGTTTCCCACTTTCCCGTGACCCTCAACTTTCATATAAAACTTTTACTCAGAAATTTAAATGCTTTAGTTATCATATCTACTAGGCTGAGCATCCGCTAGTGTTTTTTGACACAGAAATTACAATCTTTACAGTTTTTCACATTTTTTATTTCTGTATTATCAATAGAACTAGCTTCCTTCATCTACGAATTATGTACGTCTGCCTTCTACAGCCTTATTCTTTATTTGCTCATTGTAATTTTTGTTCACAATGACTCATATTGCCTTAATACATTCTTGTGAAAGCCTAATTGCCCTGCAGTGGGAGCTCTCAATTTCTTTTCGTTCCTGATTCCTATCTGGGAACCAGCATACCAAAACTGCTTATTTCTGCCAGGGAGTGCCACAGAACAATCCTCTCTATAAATGAATCCAAGATAGAGAACCTGAAGAAACACATCAAGACAGCTAGTCCATGCCTGCAGCTTTAGGGCAGGATCAGTCGACACTTACATGTTCCCAAAGGATGAAGAATGTTCATCCAACCTGTGCTTAAAAACTTCCAGTGATAAACACACTGCAGATCCCTTAAGCAAGACAGTCTAGTGCTCAGCTGTCCTTACTATTGGACTGGCTGTCCTAACGTCTGCTGAAATGTAAGACTATTGCTTTTTCTTGTTCATAATAGTACTGTTCATTAATTTCTTCCCTCCACAACCATTTACACACATGAAGACTATCATCAGATCCCTCATCAGTCTTATCTTCTTACTAAATAATACAAATTCTTTCAGTCTTACTGCTTATATAATTTTCTAGATCTGGTGTTTTGTGGGGTTGATTTGGGAATATTTTTTTTTCTCTCCTCTATCAGTAAGTCCACAGATTCCTTGAATTTCATCACCCAGAAGTGTACCCAATATCCCAGCCACAATGAACCAAATTGCCAAGGACAAGAAAAACTGTTCAGCATGGCTGGAAGGTTGCACTTTAGTTTATGCATTTCAGTACGATTCCTGTCATTTTCACAACAGTGTGACACTGTTGCCTCATGCTTAGGTTATAATCCACCACACTCAGAACTGCTATAGAGGATCCCCGCCCTCACCCTTCATACAAAACTGATTTCAGTATTACTTGCTCTATGCCATGCCCACAAGAATTGAAAACACGTAAGAAGTACACTTGTCACTGAGATTTTATTGTGAGTTCCACCTGCATAGCATGGCCAGCAAGAAAATCAAATACCCTTAAGAAACCCATTGAGGAGAAAAAAAGCAATGACCGTGGCTAGTAATGAAGAAATTGTTCTGCTTGTGTCTTGTGGTTGTTTACACTCCTTGGACCAACACATTAACTTATTTTCCTCAAGGCTGGGTTAGGGGCCAGAAACAGCAGGAAAGAAATTTCCGCAGCAGGAAAGAAGTTTCACAAATAAGGACCAGAGAACAGAAGCCAAAAAAGTAGGAGTATCTGCTCAGGCACGATTGTACAAGGGCAGCCAGGGATGGAGAGAGGAGGAGCTGTGTGGCTGCAGCGCAGATGTGCTGGAAGGAGGGAAGGGAAGCTATAGAGAGAACAGCCAGGACCTAAAGATAAGGCCATAACAGACAACTCAGTCCATTTCTATTCAGGGTACAGGACACTAATCAGGTGACAACAGAAACCAAGGCATTGTCTTATTTTGCACTCACACTTGACTCTTTCTCAAGGTTTAATCCTGCATACGCAGTTTTCTAGACTTCTCATCAGTTTTGCTGATCTCTCTGAACTGTACCCAGATCTTCACATGTTTTGAACAGCATTTCAACAGAGACCTTGACATTGCAGGATGGTAATGGAAAGGTAGAAGCTTTCTACTTGCTTATTTAGTTAAAATGCCCAATTAGATAGCAAGGGTGGGACCAGCACCTCTCTTCCTGTAGAACTGCTGCCTCAACAGTTGCTCTCTTTCAACTCTCTTTGAAGGTGGCTATTCTCATGTCAGTATAATACTTTGCACTTGTGCTTATTTTGAATTGTATCCCCCTTCTCTAGTGTCTTCAGCATCTTCCATGTTGATGCCATCTGTAAATTTAACAAGCAAACTCTCTATTCTACCATGCAAGTCATTAATAAAAATATCGAGTAATTCCAGACCCAGAACAGTCTCCTGTGGAACATGGCTCAATATATGTTTCTACAATTGGATAAGGCTTTTGACTTTTTTTAACATTGATTCAAATTGCTAATTAATAACAACAAAAAAAAAAAAAAAGAGACAGACCTTCCTGTAGCACAGATTTACTGACAGCCAGAGAACAAATGTCAATTTACACCCATTGCAAATCTGTGATGGTATCTTCAACTAAAGATCACTTCACATATGAAATCTCTAGCAACTGATTCTAAAAATGCATTGGGAAAAGGTGCCAGAATTAGCCTTAACTACAGCCACAACGCTGTTCAGCCTCATGAATGTGAGTGTTGTGGCATATCTAATATGGCCAAGGTGATCCCTCCCCCTGCTCCGTGTCAGGGTCCTACTGCCCTGGCTGTATTTACTGTGTACACACTCATGCATACGTGGACTTTCTTCTCCAGTAAAGCAAGTGGTTCCCTTGCTGGGGACAGGCTGCCTCCAGCTACAGCATATTCTGCATTGAGATGCAGATCGACCATCACTGTGGAGGCAAGCCAGTCCCCACCACTGGGCCATGGAAAGCTGTCTGGTGCTAACAGCAACGGCAGCAAGGGTACTCCAGCCCCAGAGTGTTGCGGGCAGAGAGCTGGGACCTTGCAGCCACTCTTGTCACTGACATCACCTTCCCCAAGCTCCTACTGGTGGATCTTGACCATCCTCCCCAGTTCCTTTCCTCCCCATTTAACTGTCCTGTGGAAAGATGCAGCATGTGCTGTGGCTGGGTTTTGGCCATGCCTGCAGTGACAGGGTGTCTATGCATGCTAGCTCGGTAATGATAAACCAAAAAAAGCAGATTGAGGTCTACTCAGGTTTAGAGGAAGGAGGGAGGAAGGAGGAAAGGAAAGAAAGGAACTGTGCACAAAGCTCTGAAGAGAAAATTGACCATCTGTAGATTATTTTGATAAACACCAGATCGTTCAAAATATGTCTTTATTTTTAAAAAAAAGGACTTTCTTTACAGATCCTGAATACAGGTGAAGAGGATGAGGAAAAGAAAGGAGAGGACATGCCTTTGACATCAAAATGTCTGAAAGTGTTTAAGATATCTGAAGACTTTTTTCTTGTATCAAAATTTTGTATCTCCTAAGGTGATTCAGGTGTTGATTGTAAATACTTTAGCCACTGTTCTGAGATGCACACTCATAAACAGAGCAGATTGCACCATGGCCTATGCCCAGAGCCAGGCAATTTGATGGTCCCTACTACACTGCATGTTTTGACAAAGAGTCTTGAGGCCATCACCCTAAGATGAAGATTCATGGGAGAGAGTTCATATTCTTACAGGAAATGTACATGTGGAATTACAATCCCTTTCTGCTCTGGAGCAGAGCAGAAATGCTTGATGGCCATTGGGAATTACCACGGGCAATTACTGCTGGCCACTGAAGTCTGAACATTTGCACTGATGGGACAACTCAAGCAAAAAATCTTCTCTCTTCCAAGAGCTCTTCATAGACTGTTATGCCGATACAGAGAATTTACTGTGAAACAGACCCTGTTGTCTGCAGTTAGCCATCCACCTCTGGAATTGAGGTGGCAAGGTATATTGATCTAGCAAAGCCTTTAAGCACAGCATTAATCTTCTGGACTTCATTTCTATTCTTAAAGTTCAGCGAGTGCTAAAGGGCTTTGCTGTACTTGAGCTTGCAGCACCTTAAAAGCTCAGACTTTCAATTAGCAGCCTTTGAACCAAGGTCCCAAAGCCCTTCCCCACTGACCAGCAGACCGCTGACCTGGGAGGCAGCCCTCATCCTCACACTGCTTCAGTTCTCCTTTGTCACGAAATGGTGTGAATTGCAATGGTCTACACCTAACAGCTTTGCTTGGGGATCTGAACTCACACCACATGGGAGAGTCTGGACTATCCAGAAGCTAAATCATGCATGATCAGCAACTTTGCTGATGAGTTACTCTGGGATCTCTGTCAGGAACAGATGACTATAGGGGAAATGCTGGTTAGGCACAGATTAACCCAAGATATCCTATACTGGGGTGTAGTTTGGAATGAAAACATGAAGGTTATTCCTTGAGTTACGAATAGGTATTTCTTCTGTGGCTTTGAACCTGTTATCTGTTTGGCTTCAACTCCTGCAAATGCATTGATCCAAAACTCCATTTCTCACCTCACTTCTGTCATAAATGTCAAGAGCAAGAATTGTTCACCACCTGCAAACAATGGTAGCTGTTTGGGGCATGATTTATTTATTATTTACACTCTGTTAAAACCCTGATCAGGAAAGGTCTAGTAATTTGCTTTGGGTGTTTCCATAGTGTTCTTCACTGAGGTATCCAAGGGCTCCACAAACATTAGTTTTTCTTGTGCAATGAGGGAGTAACATTTGTCCACGTAATGGTCCAGGCACCAAGGTGCATGGACTAAAGACAAAAGAAGCCATTCACCCTGAGTGCCAAATTTCCTTTACTAGATTTCAAGGTTTCAGGTATTACATAGGATATAATAAATTCAAAGCAGAGTTACAACTGCTTGTAGAAAACTCCATTCTGCAGTTGAGACTCTCATGTCTCAGTAAAAACAACTCAGAAAACAACCGATGATTAGGAAGCCATCTATGAATGGCTAAAGTGATCTACCTTGAACCACCAAGGGAGGCATGACAGAGGTGCCCTTAGGCAGAATTCACACACAGCAGGGGCTCAGGTTCCAGTCCCCAGGCCCTGTCTTGCTGCCCAGTCATCCCAGACTGACCATCCCTAGACCCTGGGTCCCTGCACATGACCATGGTGCCAAGATACAATCTCCCCTACAAAAATTTCTGCTTTTTCCCTTGCCCAAAGCCTTGGAAAGGAAAAGAGGAGCAACTACCCCGGCATCATTAAAAGTGTTGCACTAAATGGGGGCATATGTGCCACATCCCACTAGCTCCTGCTCTCGTGTGTGAGAGCTGCAGGGAGCAGGAAAGTCTCAAGGAGGTAGAAAGAGTAGTAGAGAGGCAAATGGAAGAGGTGGATGTCTATCTCCTTGCATCTGGGTACTGACCATTAATACAGACAGAAGCAAAGGGAGGCCAGCACAGCCACAAGGAAAATGTAGGAGAGTCACTGCCAGACTGTGAGAGGGGAGCATCCACCTGCCCAAAGAGGTCTGGCAGCCAGAGGAGCCTCTCCCACCTCCTCACCCAGTGCATTCATTCCAGCCCACCTGGATGAGGCAATGTCAGCTAGGACAGTAGAACCAAAGTGCTTTTTGGTAATAGGAAGAGGTTTCTCTTCCAATAGCTTGATGTAGCTCCTACATCTCCTCATCTGGGGTGCTCACTTTCAGCCAACCCTTGGGAGGTGAGAAGAATTGCTGTGGAAGAAGTGTTGGACATGAAGGAATCCTGCATCCAAGAACAGGCAATGTCTTCTCCTCACCCCAGCGCCTACCTCCAGTTTCAGACCACTTATGCCTATTCTTTCCATGTTTGGAAAATGCGTGCAGTTTCTGGCCCCTCTCTATTTTATTTGGGAACTTCTGACACTATGATGAGGGGAGCCTTAATCCATCCCACTCTAACCACTCCAATGACAGAAAAGCCAGCAACAAATGCCCAAAGCCTGGAAAAGGTTCACAGGCTGGCATGAGGGTGCCTGGGGGGCAGCAAACAGGAGGTCCAGCCTCTTCGGGAGCCCAACTTAAGTGCTTCTATACAAATGCACTTAGTATGGGGAATAAACAAGAGGAGCTGGAGACGTATGCACGCCTGCAGGGTTATGATCTTATTGGCATTAACGGAGACGTGGTGGGATGGATCCTATGACTGGAGTGTTGGAATAGAGGGATACAGGCTCTTTAGGAAGGACAGGCAGGGGAGACAAGGAGGGGGTGTTGCCCTCTATGTCAAAGACCAGCCGGAGTGCATGGAGCTCCACCTGGGGTTAAATGAGGAGCCAACAGAGAGCTTGTGGGTAAGGATCAAAGGGAGGGCAGGGACAGGGGACATTGTAGTGGGGGTCTGCTACAGGCCACTAGACCAGGAAGAGCAAGTGGATGAGGCCCTCTATAGACAGATAGGAGCAGCCTCAAGCTCACAAGCCCTGGTACACATGGGGGATTTCAACCACCCTGATATCTGTTGGAAGAACAACACAGCACAGCATAGGCAGGCCAGGAAGTTCCTGGAATGTGTTGATGACAACTTCCTTCTCCAAGTGATAGAGGAACCAATCAGGAGAGGGGCTATGCTGGACCAGTGTTGTTTAACATCTTTGTCAGAGACATGGACAGTGGGATTGAGTGCACCCTCAGCAAGTTTGCTGATGACACCAAGCTGTGTGGTGTGGTGGACACGCTGGAGGGAAGGGATGCCATCCAGAGGGACCTGGACAGGCTTGAGAGGTGGGCCAATGCAAACCTCATGCAATTTAACAAGGCCAAGTGCAAGGTCCTGCACGTGGGTCAGGGCAATCCCAAGCACAAATGCAGGCTGGGTAGAGAGTGGGTAGAAAGCAGCTCTCAGGAGAAGGACTTGGGGG
>NW_010134496.1:0-818 GCF_000699245.1 Pterocles gutturalis
TTCTTCATCAAAGCATAATTTTATGTCTGATTTCAGGAATTTGAGTCCATTCTGAATCTCACTGGCCAATATTATTTCTCCCCTGTGCTAACTTGCAAACATCTGTGACTGCATGCAGATGTCTTCTGGCCTTTGGAAATCCCTGGGCATTCAGGGATTTGTGTTTCAGTTGTAACATCCAGAACTGAAGAGACAGGAGGACAAGAACATATGTTCTATGTCAGCACTAAGCTAACAGGTTGTCTGCTACAACAGCAGCCTCTTATTATGGCACAGGGAAAAGTAGAAGAAACAGTAGAAGAAAGTAAAAACACCATTTAGGGTGAGTCTGAAACAAGCATTGAATCCAAGAATAAATCCTTATTGAATGGTACATAATAATAGACCTACTTCTCCCAGGCAAAGAGGAAAAATCTCAGTTTTGGGACCCCACCTTGAGCTGTGCCAAAAGCTGAGATTTCAGCAGAGGTCAGCTGGGAAAAAATGGCATAAGTCACCAGACGCAGATTTCCTTGCAAAATATTAGGTTTCCAGCCTGCAGAGTTACTATTCTGGTGCCGTGAGTATAATTTAGGTCAGTTAAAGCCTCGTCTTCAACTTCATGTACCACAGGACGGTTGTAAAACTGCATCCCTTCATTGATGCAACACCACCAGAAAAACTTTTCAAGAGTAGACCTGGTCTCAGACATACAGTGACTGGGGAGTGTAAATCACTCTTACAAACATCCATTTTCTATTAATTTTTTTTACAAAAATAACTTTTTGCTACATTATGTTCTTAAAAGCATATTCAGGTTTTTCCTTCTGAACCAGCTA
>NW_010134497.1:0-878 GCF_000699245.1 Pterocles gutturalis
CACAGCTTTCATGTCCCAAGGAGTGAAGTTTGAAAACAATGGAGCCAGAAGAAGGGACGTGGCAAGGCTGAGATATGCCGGTGAAGGCTCATGAGCAGTGAACAGATTTTTGGTATGTTTTAATCCTGTTAGGCTAGAATTTCAGCCCAGAAGTTCACAGCATTTCCACAGCATGAGAAGCTATTTATTGTGGAGATGCTAGAAAGTGGTGCTTGCGAGACAAAGAGCCTGACAGAGAAAGAGTTAGGAATAGCAAACAACAGATAAGAGGTAGAAACCTTTCTTGAAATTGTATTTGTTAGAGTTGTTTAAAGTTTAATTTGTGTGTATACACACATTAACATGTCTACACATATTGGGAAAATGCTGTGGAAAAAGACCAACAGAAACTTTATAAATGGCCCCAGAAGACAGGTTACCACCCTGTTGTCACAGCCTTCAACACTAGTTTTAATCCACATAGCTTCTAAAGATTGTTAACTCCATTAGTTATATACTCTAATGAGATTCAGTCAAGCACCAGTTCTACAACTGACTGGCACAGTCTTGTCTCCAATACTAACCTCCTACATTGCAATTAGAAATGCAAACCCATCATAATGCTGAAGTTCAAAAAAATGTGTTTGAGGATTACCAGCCATCACTTCCCCCCTGTATTAGGAGAAAATTAGGAGAAAGCATCTGTAATTTCTCCTAAGTCTTCCAATTGCTGGTGTGCTTACCTGCTCACTGAGCCTGGATGCTCCAGCCACGATAAGGACAATGATGTTACCAACAGCCACCGTTAGCAGCCACCCTGCCTGCAGCACTGCCTTCATGTTAGATGGGGCCTATGGAAGTAAAGGCAATTAAGTTTTAGTCCAACACCACTGTCACTT
>NW_010134498.1:0-29081 GCF_000699245.1 Pterocles gutturalis
AACATTCTGTGATTCTGTAATTCTGTGAAGTGAGCCTACTCCCTCTGAATAAAATTGATTTGGACGTGATTTGTATCAACTTTTTTTTTTTAGTTATGTGCAATGGTCTGATGGTATTTACCAGTCAGTTGCTGTGGCTCTGGAGAAGTGGTAATTCTATCAAGCAGAAGTTACGACTTCTTGCACCTTTGGCCGTGTAAAGGGAACCCACAGCCCAGCTGACCACGACAGCTCCAATATTCATCACGTTTCTGTGCATCCTCATCGTTTGACTGAGGAAGGCCTCATAATTCCCTAATTTAAGAAGCAATTGCATACTAACATTACAGTTGCCTCTTGCGCATTAGTTAACTGAGTGATGATACAAAGCTGTTTCTGGCAGCCAAGGGGATGAAATCCAGCTGGCAGATCTGCTCACTCTGCCTTTCTGGTGCTGCCGTGCTAATTGCCGGCATGTGACTCCTACCCACGGCGTGAGGGGAGAGCACAAACCCTGGCAAATGAAGGCTTGCCTAGCCCACTGCCAAAGCCTCAGCTGCGCCCAGCTCTGAAGACTGCTCCGCTTAGGTAAGTTGCTCCTTCAACATAAGCACCGAGGAGCTGCCCACCAGGAGCCCTGAGCTCTCCCTGCTGATTGCTGCACGAAAGCAGCAGTCCTTGCAGGGCACACAGTGGCACTGATTTTTTAAGGATTTAGTTTACCCAGTTTGAAAACACTCACCAAAGGCAGTAGGCAGGATGGTCTCCAGTTCTGTGTGTTCAGTTTCTCAGGGACTCTGCTGGTGCAGATATAATAAATCATGCTCAGCAGCTGTGAGAACAGCCTCTAACTTCAGTGGCACTGGAAACCATGGGAAGACAGCAGCCGTGTTTACTCAGGGTGCTCTCTCTATGTTGAAAAAAATGACCTACTTCTCCAGGCGACTCTCATTTTTTAGGGGAGTGCTGTTTTAAAACTTTAAAAATGTGATTTTTAAGGTCAAGATGCATTTACCATGTTTGAAAACTATTTGCTTATTGCTCAGATGAGAATGGATTCTGATCTATTGATAGGAACAGTTTTAATGAGAAGAGAGGGGATTTTTAAATTATTTTTCTCAAGACAAGACAAAAATGTGTCTCTGATCAGTGAATTTAAATTTAAAAAAAAAAAAAATCTGTGTTCCTCTATGTTCTTTTGGATTATACACAATTCTGAGACACATTTTAGCTATATATTTAAACAAGTTACATCTTAGTAATTAGGTTTGTGTGGAGAAATAGTTGACTTGCTTTTGGTATGACACAGACTGAAAGAAATTCAATAATGTGGCATGCAGGTATGAACATATCCCTTGACAGATGATGGAAATCAAGGGATGCTAGGCTTCTGGGTACCTGTTTTTTTGCCATGTTCCTATGGTCCTCCCCTCTTTGAAGAGGTTTATACCGCTACTTATCAGCATTGCATATGGAAGAATGGGGCCCCACTGGGCTGGCTGTTGGAAAAACCTATTCCAGGACATCATCTCTCATTTGCAGCCTTTATGGTCTTTGTTGTGAAATGGGAAGCAGGGTGGGAAAAGGGAAGACAAAGAAATAGATTGAGTAGCACGTTGCCAACCAGTGTTATGGTCTAACTCATATTTGATTTTAATGTGTTTAGCAAGAGAGAAGCTAAAGGGAAAGAAAACCAAAAGGACTTGAGTTAAATGAAAAAGGATTGGAAAGGAGAGGTAAGGGCTAGGTGGAGAAAGATTTGGGAAAGCACAGACCCAGTTGCTGCTCAGTGCAGAGAGAGCGGCGGAGAGTTACCAGGCATTCAAAGCAGTGGCTGGGCAAGATGTCCCTGGTCTGAGCGTTACTGTGGTGCAGAGAGCCAGCAAAAATTGCTGGGGGACCATGATCTCAGTCACACGTCCAGGTAAAGCAGCTTCTCAACCACTGTGTCCAATGTGGCAGTGTATGGTCTTTGCCAAAGCTAATAAAATACCTGAAACAATGACTTTAATTGAGGTATTCATAGCTGAATGAATAACTGTGTAATAAAATGGAGTGTATTTACAGTCCTGTATAAAATGAATAGTCTAGACTACATATGGAGAGTGTTTGGCCACCAGGCTTCTGGGAACCATGGACTTGCAGCTCCTGGAGGAGTCATTGATGGTATATGTGTGGCTGATCAGGTGTGAACCATGGAAGCGAGCCAGTCACTGGAGGAGTCTGACACCAGGTAGAGCCATTCTCCATGCAAGTGTGGTACCAGTGGAATCAAAACATGGCAGATGGCAATGGAAATGGAGATTGTTCAGAATGGAAAGCAGTGCTTGAAAGACAAAATGTTGCCTGAATCCCTAGGGCTACAAGCAGGGATATATCTTGGGTTTTGTTTCCAAGACATCAAATCTGTTCTCAGATTTTGCTAACTACACCTTTGCTTGCTATATCAGCCTCTAGTCTATCACCTATTTGCTCACAGGATCAAGGTGAAGCAGATGAATTTGTGGTATCTAGTGAGACAGTCTCAAGAAAATGGTGGGTGCAGGCACCCTTCAAAGACCCGTTGTCAAGGCTGTGTGTGGGGCTCATTTTCTGCCAGTCTTCATGGAAACTGGGATTGGGATTCGTGTAGCCAAGTGCTGAGTTTTGGGATGGGGCTGTTAGTGGTCTGTGCAAACTGGCACTCACCTGCAAAAACAAACAGCTGAGACACACCTTTCAGCTCCAACCAAACCCAATGCCATCTGTGGCTCCATACGTTAGTGACTGCAGAGAGTAAGAGACTCCAGCTACTTCTCCTGCCTGGCCCTTTTGCTGACCCCGCAGGGCAGCTGCTCAGGGAACTGGCTCCAGGAGCTGATTCAGACAAAAAATAATTTGCCAGAAAAGAGGTCCTAAGAACTGAGCTGGAGAAGAGCAGCTGTGGCTAGGAGATGGAACTATGCTAGGTCAGCACTTCCTCCAAAGCAAGGCACAGGGAAACCCAGGCATTACTATCCAACCTAAAAGGCAGGTGCTGAAACCTGCCTCAGTGACTGTGCTCATGGACACAAGTTAGAGAGAGCACTGGCCAAACAAGGAAGCTTCCACTTTTTTTGAGGACCATGCTTTAAATATTACTTTGCCCATGCCCGCCATATTTTTTTCTCTGCAAAGCCAGATCCATTTGATTAAGATAACTCCAAACAGTGCTCCTGCTGCAGAAGCTTTGGAGTAATTTGTTCTTGTTATCCTTTTACCAACCTATTTCAGTAGAGAGTGAGCTGTCTGGAAGCTAAATAAATGCTGGAGCTGAAACCTTAAAACTGGAATACAGTTGTGAAATTAGCAGCTTAAATTTTCCAATGAATGCAGTCAGCCCTGCCTGAATTGGGGTCTAAACTTACTCCTGGCATGGAAATTCCCCAGTGCTTATTCTTCCAATGCTGGCCTGAGAAGTCTAGCCCTGTTTGTGGTGCTAGCCACCACATTCACATTTATTTGAGAGAATTCACAACAATTGACATGCCCTCTCCACCCACCCTCCCACCCTCTGGTGACTCTAGTCTACAGTTTAACCCCCTAGAGAAATTAGTAGAGACTAACAGATGCATACCTTGCAGCATAGAAGGATTTCTAGGAAACCCTTTACTTTTAGGCATGGGTGGATCTATGTAAAATAAGACTATCCATACATAGTCTGATGCTCAAATTTTCTCCCAGGTCGTCATATTTCTTTTGGAGAAAAAAGCCTGTTTGGAGGAGAGGGCTGAGGCTTTTTCCTCCTCCTATTCCTTCTCCATCCCATCTTTAGACTGTGCAGTGTTGTTACTTGTTTGGAGCCTGTGGTTGGCATGCAGTGGATTTCACTTTCAGAGAGCTCAGCTTCTCCTCGCAATGGTAGAGCACTCCACAACCAGGTGTAGCAAGCAGTCTAACGACCTGTTCAAACATGACTTTGTGATAAGGCATGAGCATGCCCATAACACATGATACTTGGAATAGGTCACTGTTGGGGTATTTTGCTGTGCTTTTATTAAACTGGCTGATGTCCTCAGTTTGAACTGTCTGGTTCTAGCAATAAAACTCAGCAGCTGTGAAGTCTATCAGGTGCTGAGGGACCTTTGAGCATAGGTTAAGCCCAATGTCTTTAGGTCTGACATGTTCAGCTTCAGATACTTCATGCTGTAAAACTGCATTTGTTGCAAAATTTAAGCTGCTAAATCCACAAATGTGTTCTAGTTTTAAGGTCTCAGCTTCAGCATTTGTTTAGCTTCCAGACAGCTCACTCTCAACTGAAATAGGCTGGTAAAAGGTGAAAAAAAAAAAAAAAAAGAACAAATTACACCAGAGCTTCTGCACCGGATCTCCAAAGCCATGGGGGTACCTATTTCACAGGAGATTTTAGGAGTTTAGTTAATAGTAGTTTCTGAATGCTTTGAGTTCGTCAGATGAAAGCACATATATATGCCTATATGTTGTTCCTACAGAGGCCACTTGCTTAGGCAAGAGCTTCCCTCTCATCTTTGCACACACAGTAAAGAGGAGGTCTGTGTGTACAAGCACCTTGCGCAGGAGAACTGAAGGAGCCCTTTGGCGATTCCCTGATATTTCTGAGGAACTGAGTTGATAAACGCAGCAGGTGTTTGAGCTAACTTCAAGTTTTGGGCTCAGAGCAAACACAGGGGAAAAAAAAGTGTCAGAAAAACTCCTCAGCTTGCAACAAAGATTTTTTTGTCACCTGGTAAAATACAGACAGCAACCAGACATCCTCTGTTCTGAGCAACTTTTCTTAGTAACACTATCCTCTCTCCCTGTGGTGGCTCAACCATTTGTTAATGGATTGGATTCTTGTTCGGCAGCTGTTCTGACCCATACAACAGTGTAACAGTGACCCAACAAACCTGAGCTATATGCTGTACTGAAGAACAGATTTCATTTGGTAGTTTGAAGATAGCCAGGTCACTTTCTATTTCTTTCCCCAGTGTTTTATTATCTTTGTTCCCAGTGCTGCCTGGACAATGGGAGTCCCAGACCTGAGCTAGCATGGGCAGGTTGCGCTGAGTGTTTGTTTCTTGGTTGCTCATGGAACCTTAATAGCCCTTGGCTGGGTGTCAGAAAGCAAAGGTGTGCAATTCTGTGGCAGCTCCACTCCAGCCAGCGATGAGGGAATTATTATCTGTCATTTACAGTAGTGAGAGCAAGCGTTCCCTCCCACAAAGTTGCAACACAAGACGTGAAGTGGTCTAGCTAACTCCTGCTTTTCATTTGGCTTCTGCTTTGTGCCAAGGCGGAACCTGAAGAGCAGAAAAACAAGTAACTGGTGTGAATGTTGTCATTAGAGATGCTAGACTGGCCTGTGTAGGTATCTTCTTTAAAAATCTCAGTTTTTACCAGAAGCATGGACAAAACAAGAAATGCTGGCAAGACCTTATGTGTAGTTACTGAGCCTAACCTGATAGTGCTTGCAAAATAATTTAAATGGTCTTTTTTGATATGTTTCTGTGTATTGCTCTTGCCTCTGTGGGTTGAGGGAAAGGGACACTGCTTTGCAGGGGATCAATAAACAGTGGACACTGCTTTGCAGGGGATCAATAAACAGTATCAACAACCTTGCCTTTTTTTTCTTATACTGTATGTCAGCAGACTGGTGATGCTTCACCACTGCCAGTGTCTAGATGGAAACTGCTACTGTTGTAAAGCAAGGGGCTGATTGGTGAAGAAAGACACCAACAGCCTAGCCTAGATCCAAGTGTACTGGAGTGAACAGGTGTCTCTAGCTTGCTCATTGCTGATCAAGATCCAGGCATAAATAGGAGCTGTGTATGTTTACATACACGTGTGTTATACACATATTTACATACGTGTACACAAGCACACATACAATGTTCATTTAAGCCTGCATAGCACAGCCATTGTTACATGACAATAGGCAGTGAACAAAGACTGATGGTGTAAATAAATGGAATTGCTCATGTGAAGAATTCAAGCTGCCTTGCAAGAAATTTAGCCAAACGTAGACTGATGGAAGGCCAGAAGGAAGCACTGCAACAGTGCTGCCTGACCACCTGCATAATGCAGGCCAGGGGACTTGTCACAACAGCAATGCACATTCGGACCCTGATTTAGATGCCATTGCTGAAGGAAAATCTACTCTGACTCTTGGTACATTGTCCCAGGACTGTCAAAAATAAATCAGACTCCCAGCTAGGCTAGGTGGGTTCTCTCCCTCCCAACTTCAGATCTCTACAAAAGGGGTATCTAGATTCAAGCTTGTTTCCCTCCATCCCAGATTCTCTCTCTGGTCAATGAAGAGATACAAGCACCTGTGGGGTATGATGTATCTCATCCAAGGTTAGACATCAAAAATGGGCAAGAGATGAACTGCATCCTATAATACCCTTTTTTTGGTCTGCTGACTATAAAGGGACTCTGCAATAACCAACCCTGCTGAAGAGATTGCACTGGTTGCCTAACCTCTGCCTGCAGCCTTTGAATCTTGTCCTTGTGTTTTCTGATAGAGTGGATGAATTTCTGTTCCCTAGTGCTGTGATTTTCTCTCTTAATCTTCGTTGAGGAACAAATTAGTGTGATTGGCTGGAATCTTCATAAGGCACATCTTTAATACCCTTTGGTCATTCTTTGAGTTCCTCTCTGACTTCCAGTGTTCCCCTTGACATCAGAGCTGGGTACACTGAACCAGCAGTAGTCACATGATTCTCACCGTGGATTTAGTACAGGTCTGTTCACTCATCCAGAGATTGCATTTGTGTTTTGGCCGAAGTGCAGCACTGCAGGTTTGCTATCGAATCATGATCCGTGATCTGTCAGAGTCATGGATGTCTGAGGGGATTCTCTGCCTGTGGAGCATCCCTTAAGACAGTTGCCTGATGATTATTGCCATTGACATTTTGACAATACCGGTTTTGATTAAACTTATCATGCATTTTATTGATTTCTTCCTCTTCTGTATTCCAAATGTTAGTGCCCATTCAAAATACTCTTTATGTAGTTAAGCAGTTTTACCAATCCTAATATTGCTATGAAAAACTCTGTTATGTTAGGACATCAATTTAATTTGATAGGATTTATTTTCCGTAAATCCATGTTGATTATCATTAACTATGCATAGTTCTACATCATTCTCAATCACTTTGTCCATCACTTTTTTTATTTTACTGGGGTCAATATCAGATGGATAGAATGGGGTTGACCTATTTATTTACCCTTTAGCCTGGGGTACTAATGTGACATTACAATTTGTTCGTGCTCTTCCTCTTTTTCCAATTTTCTTTCACCCTTGAGTGTTGAGGGGCTTTGAAGTCCTGATGCACCTCTCTCTTCAGGTTGCCTAGACTCTTGCCTAGTATAGTACTAATATTCTGAGTGGAGATACACAGAAGTTATGGCAAGAAGGAGTCAGAAATATAAGCATTTGGACTGTCTTGATTATCTTAGTCCACAAACGTTGTTGCTTAAGAATTGTAGTGTTAAGGATTTTCTTCCTTTAGTAACATGAAAATGTTTGGTGGGAAGCTTTAGGGAAGCTAGGCTTTAGAAAAGGAGCAGTGACTTCAAGACAAGTTGTTGTTTCTCTGCAGATCCATAAAGGTGAATAGTTTTGACTATTTAAGTCATGTATAGACTGTCTGTATTATTAAAGCCTAAGTCAGTGGTTCCTAAATTGCAGTTTGTGGATCCTAATGATCTCTGAGGCCATGGTAAGTACCCTTTGTATTTCACTGGCACACCAGCTTTGCCAGCTGCAGTATGATGTCTTGTCCTATATGGGGAAGGTGCTCTGATGCTGATGTGCATGTGGGGAGCAGCCCACCTTCTTCAGCCCCACTGGCCCTTCACTGTGGGACTATATCCCATTGTGCAAAGGATCACAGCACTCTACTTCCTTCCCTAACATACCTCTCAGACCACCAGATACAATAGGTTCTGCTACTACATCCCTCATGGCTCTGAAAACTTCCATGGGAAAAAAAAAAAGGCTCTGGGAACTAGGCGTGTTGAAGAGCTGCTTGGTACTTGTCCAGGGACCTTGGGCTGAGCTCTTGAGAGGAATGAGTTGAGCATCCTTAGCTGTTTGCAGCACAGAGTCTTCTGCAAAAACAGGGCTAATTATCACAGAACAGTCACTTAGAGGCACAGAAAAGCACTGCCGTTCGCTGTAAAAAAAGGGTGTGGACCAGGATACACTGCTAAACTTCTGGAGACATAATTAAGAGGCCATCTACATTGTAAACAGTTCCAATAATGTTGTCGGGGTCACTGCCAGAAGCTAGATAGTGAAAGCCAACCTAGCTTATGTTAGCCCACTGACTACATTAGCTTATTGTCTTGAAGTTGCATCATTTGCAAAGGATTTAATGATCTTGTGGATATTGACTTTTTAGTTGTGCCTTTGGGTTATAAGGGTGTATCAGGCTAATAAGATTTTGGAGACAAAGGAATAAACCTATAGACCTGTCTGACTGGTTTATCTTGGAGACAGCACAACTATCTAAATGAAAAATATCCTTCTAAGGATATTTTATGATGGAAATAGAGTTGTTTAGTAGGAGGAAATGGATATTATCCGGTGGAAGCTATTGCCAAGGTCTTTCCATTATTCACAGAATCAACATATTCCTAGTGCTAGGGAGAGGTACTTCACCAAGCAGGGTTATCCAGGAGGTATTTCTCTGGGAACAACAGGAAATTCAGAAATTCAGAGAAGCCTGTAAAGGGAATGGAATATTTACCCTCCAGGATAGTTGCTTGTAAACAGCTTGGGTGCTCTCCATGGGAGGCTCCAGGTGTGTGTCTGCTGGCAGGATACAGTGCTCATGTCACCCTGCACACCTACGCAGCAGGGTGCTCTTGCCAGCTGGGGACTCCAAGTCTGGAGGGAAGCTACTGAAGTTGGACCTGTGTTGTGCGTGTGAATCAGGTGGACCATTCCCTCAGTTCAGCAGATGGTTGGAGGCCTAGCAGAGAGAGGCTTCTGGTCTGGGATGAGGACTCACACCACCTGGATCATTTCTAGCTCACAATGTGCAGTGTGGATTGCCACATCGACATCCCAAAGCAACCGATTTTAGCTCTGATGGAGAGATAATGGAAAAAGCAAACCAGACAATGGAAAGGGTCATTCACAGACTCCAAGAAAATACTTTGAAGAGTGTGTTGGTGTCTGGTATCTAATACTTTGAAAGCCTTCCTTCACTCAAAGAGAGGCTTAAGACCACCTTGGTGCTGATTTTCAAATGAAGTAGCGGTTAATAGTGCATGTTGGGAGAGGCAAAATGGAAAAAACCTCTAAAACACACAAACTCTTTAGAAACTGAGGGTTTGCTAGTGCGCATGTGGCTCTGCTGTGAATTTTATGTCTGCCTGTACAGATCAGTACAGGAAACAAGCCTTTGAGAGCTTTTGTCAGAAAACCTCAAAGCTTTTGATGGTATTATAAATGTCAAGTATATTTTAAAAAGGAGGAAAGTACCAGACTCTGTTCTGGACAAGACAATAGGGACTTTATTATATTACAGGAAGTTGCATGTGAGAATTACAGAGAACTTAAGGTCTGTGGTATTAATACACTGTAATAACTGAGCTCTCAACACATTCAATTTATCCGTCTTTCAGTATATTCCCGGGCACATGCAATATCACAGTGGTTGAACTGTGGAGTGTAGACTTGTCATTTAAAAAGCACTTAAAGAGAGTTTTTCCCCAAGTTCCGGTCCTCCTAAGTGAAAAGGTTAAAGTAAAACAATCAAAACCAAGCTTTTATACTTGATTGTGCATCAGAGAAGTTGGTCACTAGAGAGCATTTTCTTTAACTACTAGTCTTGAAAAAATGAGAGAAACAGTGATAGAAGGATGGGGAGTGGGAAGGCAGACTATTTCTGGACCCTACACAGGAGGTGAGCTGGTAATTGTTCATATCTCAAAGATATTTGAAATAAGGAGGGAAGTAAAAACTTCTATCTCAGAACTGGATATGAGCCGAACATAAAAAGCTACAATTACAATATACTTGGACACACTGTAGGAAGCTCAGAATAAGAACTGACCCTGAAAATACTTCAGCAATCTGCCACCCCTCTGCTGCTGGCCTTGGACCAACCATCTCTGATTCAGTCTTGGCTGAACTGAAGCAGAACCTATAATAATCCACCCAAGACTAAAGTCTGTAGATAATTGGACAGTGGAGAAACTGAATTATAAAGTACAAATGTATCCATGGGAGAATATAAAAAACACATTAAGGAGTCCTGAATGAGTGTTCTATCTATCTTATTCAGCAGCCTCTTAAGAGTGGTTTTTGTTTTTGTTCTTTTCTTACCATAGATTGTTGTGGAGAAGATTTCTGAGCTGATAATATACATGGCCCAAAAGCACTACGTTAAACTTTTCAGATTTTTTTTCTATTTTATAACAGTAGGCCAATATTGACTGTCTATAAAGATGGGTAGGTGAAATTTAAAAAAAAAATCAAGTTGCCTTTGTAAACTGAGAGAGAGAGAATAGCAAGTGGCATGGACAACCAGAGACCACTGGGGCTACTTCTAGGCTTTATTTTGTTGCTTTGAAATGTTTATCCAGTCTAATGAGTAGTAGGGTGAGAAGGTATCCTGTAAACTTAAGGAACATCTTGCCGTTCTAAAAATATCTGTGAGCTCAAGAAGAAAACCCCCTTTGTCACCTTTTTCAAGTATTATCCTTTCCCACTAGCCTTGCTAGAACATGCCAGATCTCCCAGACCAATAAACATGAGAACAATAGATGTGGTGAAGATAAATTTTCCTGAATTAATAGTGAGCACAAGGCTGAACTGTTGCTTACAGCTGCCTTGTGTTCTCACCACAGGCATAAACGCCCATCTTCATGGCAGGCTGTAGCATGGCTCAGGACACACAGTGCTCCTTTTCCTTGTATAAAGATTGTTTCTGAGGGGATATCTCCTTGTGGGCTCAGTTACCTGCTTGGCCCTGCTCCTTGGGGCACTTGTCCATCCATCCCTCTTGCTATTCCCCTAGTGACAGAAGCAATGCCCAGAAGAGGACTTGCCAGCCTTTTCTGATAACTCTGTCAAAGCTTTCTTGTCTCTGCCTGCATTTGTGGTAATTTTTAATAGCAATCTTCCCAAGTCTAACCCAAAGCCTACTGCAGCCATTAGCAAGCCTGTGAGCCAGTGGGTCTCTTCCTGCAGCTAAACTGAAGCGTGTGTGTGCATGATGAGTCAGGGCTCAGGGACTGGACACGGATGTGTCAGAGGGAGGTGCCTACAGGTCAGTGAGGATGGGACTCTGCAAGAGAAACAGTTGAAGGGGTAGTTTAGATGATTGGTGTGAATTCAAATTCACTTCGCAGCTGATGTCAGTGGGACGTGACGGTGTGCTCATTGTACGTACATGTGTAAGTTCTCTGAGCTGTGTCTTTTGTTGGTAGGGAAGGAAGAGCAAAAAATAGAAAAAAGAGAATAATGTTAAGAAACCATTTTGAAGCATTATAAAACTACTCTCCTTGTCAACCCAAGAAGTTAACCTTCACAGAGATATTTTGATGATTTACACTTGAGGATTGAGATTTATCATGTCAGCGACTTGCACTTGCTTAGTATTACTTTCCGCACTGTGCTGAATCTCTGTATCTTTAGGTTTTATTAGTCAGACCAAATTCCTGGTGCCTGGAGTAGGATTTGTGTAGGCAAAGAATGAGGAAGATTGACGTCTGGGTAGTCATTATTATTTCAGCTCTGCTTTCCTGCTTTCAGAGGTCATAAAAATCACCCTTTGCTGCAGATATTATTTTTCGCACACTAAAAGGAAAGATTAGAGTAGGTTTTCTTTTTTTGTCCTGGACTTAGCAAAAGACTTTCAGGAAGGATGTTTCCCTTTCTCAAAACAAAAACATGAGGTGATTGAAATGCAGGGAATCATTTCCATACTGTTCATTTCCCCCTGCAGCTCAAACAGATTGCACTTTGGAGCTCCCTAGATCATGGAGGTTTTGATAATGTTAAAGATATGCTCAAGATCCAGTCATCCTTGAGTTAAAAGGATGCAAACTGTGCCTAGCAAACATGGCATTTCCATAGGAGATTTTAATTGGTTTGCTTTTGTAGTGCTGTTGCAAAACAGGCACACAGAACCACCTCACAAGCAAAACAGAGGCACCTAAAAGACAATATACCTTCCTTCCTGAGGCAGATATATCAGGAGTTGGGGAAACACAGTTTCCTGTGTTCTCACATGGATTTAGATAATGAAAGTCTTGACTGATCCAGAAAGAACAGAACATTACACAGTTACCTGAAAATATTGCTATGTTATTGTACAATGTGCCACAGCATTAAACTGCCAGCTGTAGTGAAATCTTCTGTGCACATGTCCTAGAAAACAATCATAACCCCCAGGTTGTGACTGGTTTTTGCACAAAATACTCAGGCTGGAGAAGAGTGGCAAATAGGAATAAAAAAAACCAAAAAGTGTATCAGTAATGAACAAAAAGAGGTTTGAAATGGCTGGTTCATTTCTATTTTTTTGAAGTTGTGATTATAGGTGGGGCTGGTAGCTTTGATTATCATTAAAATCATGTGATACCTGGCAGCTTAGTATTCTGTTTTTAATTACTACTCACGTTCTCAAGGCTCAACTATGTAGGCTGAAATTTTCAATGCGATGTGCTACCAAAAGGTAAGTATAAAAGGCAAATGAGACCAGAACGTTTTTTTTCCCCCAAAAGAGAGTTCTAGATAAAATAAAATTTAAAGATATATATATTCATTTAGTGGGTTTTTTCTTTAATGCTCTCATTTCTGTGTTTCCCTCTGTTCTGCATCAGAGATTCAAAATACAGTAGGGAATGGTTGCTTTTCTATAGAAGATGGCTCTTTTCCATCCCAGTGAAAAATTTCTCCAGGCTTGATTGAGTTATAAGCCCCATGAAATCTGTATTTTGCACAAATTTAAGGTAGAAACTGCCAGGTCTTTTTAGAGTTCAAATCTCCTGAAGATATCTTCCTCACCAGCCATCTTCCAGCCCTGGCGATGTCCTCATGTGCACTCTCCATCCCTGCAGAGCATCTTAGTCTATGGCAGGTTGGAAAACATCTGTGGCCATATCTTGAACTGCTGTGGGCTGAGCTGGGAGCAGCTGCTGGAAGTGAGAACGGGATGGAGAACAGCTCTCCTTTTCCTGATCTTTTCCTGGTGCCCCAGTATGATGGAGGAGAAAGCTGTCTTATCCAAATATGGAGGGGTAAAATAAAGACCTCAGTAGGTCAAAGTGAAAACGGTGGAGAGAAACAGTGTTGGGAGGAGCTGGGGTCAGATATGTGGCTGAAGAAAAGGGGAGGTTGGGACTGACTGAAAAAGGAAAAACTGGAAACAGTGAGGGGAAGGAGATGTTCTGGAATATAAACTAGAACCATTGGGAAGCAGAGGCATGAACTGGGTAGATAAACATGATGTAGCTTGAGCCAGGTGTAAGGAAGATAGACAGGGACAGAAGCATTTTAGAAGGGTTTGGAGGAAATATTGGCCAATATATTCACACTCCCCTTCAAATCCAGGATTCATGAATTTTATCAGCTCTCTTGCCACGGGCAGGTAATTTCTGTGCTAGTCTGTTCCAGTTTGCATCGTTTCCCCTCCATCACAGTTCTTTTGAACCAGGCTTATACTATTCAAAAGGAAGAAAAGTTCTACAAAATTTCAGACTTCTGATACCTTGAATTCTAAATTATAATGATGCTATCTGAAAGCTCATGGTGTGTAATTCTCTATGCTATATTGTGCAGATAGATGGTCCATATCTAATTTTCTTTGAGTCCAAAAGCAAGATGAAGTGAGAGGCTAATGCAACAAAAAAAGGATCAGGAAAGTGAATGGCAGCAGTGGCTACATATATGGTGATGGCAAAGTTTGCACAGGCCAAGTCTGTTCTCTATGCATAATGAGACAAGCAAATATACTTTTTTTCTCCCTCCTGAGTTTCTGAAAACCTTTTTATCCCTGTAAGGCAGAGCTGGAAGCACCAAAGAGCAGCCACATGATGGCCATGAGCCTTTGAGTCAGAGCAGAACTTAACACTTGATGTTTGAGGACCATTTGGCCCCCATGCGACAGAAATGTTCTGTGTCCAGACAGAAATGTTCTGTGTCCAAGGTTGGATGCATTCTTCCCCCTCATGAACGAGGAGAAGGGCAAGAACCTTTTCTCTTCAGACAGGAACCTGACTTGGGAAATATTAGATCCTTCTAAGGGTCCTGATGAAAGATACACTGAGCAGACATGCTGTGCTGCTTCTACTTCAAAATAGACACCTTTTTTTTCAAGCATGTGAGAACATGGAGAACCATAACCACTCATTCTAATGTGGATTTGGCAGTATGACCTCTGAATACCTGAGGATTTCTCAGTGCAAGATGGCAATATAGCAGTACTTTGGGAAAACAGCAGAAAGGGCAGGGTCTGAATGGAGATTAATTCCTAGACCTCTTGAAATATTTTCATTACTGCTGATGCATCTGTGTAAGAGGAATGGGAATTTTTGTCTTTCACTTGATTCATGTCAGAGACTTGCTGGAAAGCAGAACAACTGTTATCAAGATACTTGAGTTCGTATTCAGTTGAAATATTTGATGTACATAGTGGTGAGCAGTACTGAGCAAGCGTTGCATCAGTGGCACCACTTGTCAGGCTTGCCCGTTGCCTCTCAGCATCAGGCCTGAGACAGATGTTGGATAAACCATTTGTCCTGTCTTTGAGGGCGTTACCATGTCATGTTTCTACCTGTACAGAACCAAGACCTCACTGCAAAACAGCTAATGAACTTGTGTTAAAGGCAAAATCACGGAGCTTTAAAGCAATTACAATCAAAAGATTGCCTTTGAACAAGCCAGCCAAGGTAAGCTGCACCAGTGATTTGCTGGTGGGAAGGTGATTCCATGGTGGATGGGGTACC
This sequence comes from Pterocles gutturalis, assembly GCF_000699245.1. NCBI lineage: Eukaryota > Metazoa > Chordata > Aves > Pterocliformes > Pteroclidae > Pterocles > Pterocles gutturalis. The sequence goes on from NW_010134498.1 coordinate 14,923, forward strand.
TCATCTGCTAGCTAATTCTGCTGTAGAATGAGGGTCCCTGTTTAAATGTTCTTCTCCCATTTCCTTTTTTCTCAGTTCAACAGAATTAGACCTGATGTGTAAAGTGCTTGTATTACTAGGAACAACAGTAGGAAATCCTTTGTTAACCTTAATTTCCCATCTAATATTTCTCTGCAGCGTCAGCCAGTCTCCAAGGAGATAGGGTTGTTGACAATAACTCCAAATTGCTATGTAGCTGTCAGATTGTGCAGCTTCTAAAGAGCAATTTGTTAAATTTTGCCCCTGCTCATTTGTTGGTGGTTGGTGTTTTTTTGTTTTCCCCAGAGAGCATGCAATATCCAGAACTTCTCACATCTCTTAAATGTTAAGTAAATTACAGACCTGAGTTTCCTACCTAAGAAACAGTATATTTCTATGATGAGCTAAATCCAGATGGTAAATCTAGATGTTTGTTGAGATACCACTGTAAAATGCTGAGAATCCTGAACTTTTTAGGAAGCCAAGAGAAGGTGAGAGCACTCAGTACCATAGGAGTTACACAGTTAGTTGCAGGATCTAGAATTTGTCTTTTAAGATTAAATCCTAAGATATGCAGAAACCCTACTTGCCAGCACAAGAACAGTAAGGTGTCCAGCATGGTCCCATTTCTGGAGGTCATGGAAGTGGGTTTGAGAGTCCATGTCACTCTATGAAACATGGCCAGAAGAAGCGCAGGTATTCTGTGTCTGTGAAACTCTCTTGGTAATTTCAATACCCCAAAGTGTTTGTTCAGTTTTGCTGTTTTACACAGTCCCATTGATGAAAGAAACTCAACAGTTCATGAAGGAAATATTTGACTCAGTGAAACATTGACTTTTCTAAATGTATTTGATTCAACAGTTGTAATCTTCCAACAGAGCCTGTGTCATTTTCCTGACCACCTGTTCTCTCCTACCTGTGGTTGCTGCTCTCCAGGGCTTTTTGTGTGACTTTCATTCTCCTGACAGGATGGAGTGTCAAGACTTTGTAACTATCACACTTATTTTTCATTTGGGAATGGTAAGAAGGTGACCTGCTCAAGATGGTTCACCCATCGCTGAAGTATGAATGCAAAGCAGAGACCCAGAGTAAGAACAGGTCTCATCTCAGTGGCTGAAGAGCTTTTCCACCCCCTGGAAAGGTGGCAGGTGAAAGAGGATTAAAGCATGTGTTTAAATTGTCATTCAAGCTCCATCCAACTCCATGAACAGAATGTAACTTCCCAGGAGCTCCATTTTATGTAAATGAAAACACAGTCAGGTTTAGCATTTTGGTGTTTTAGCTGCTCTTAGCCATTAAATAGATTTATGAAGGCTGGAAAATTCAAACATAGGTTTTGGAACATGAAAATATTATTGACAAGGAGAAATGAAATACATAAGACCATGAAAATAAAAAGATGCAAGGTAAGGAACAAAACAAGGTTGAAATATTCCTTTGCTTCATTCCTGAAGGGAAAAAAAAAATGAGGCAACTCATAGAAACAGTGACTCAGAGCAGTAATGATTAGTGAAAGAAATAATTAGTTTATGATTAGCTTTTTTTCCTGTGTATTCTTATGTTTGGCTAAAGCATATTGTTCTTACAAATGTTCAGCGGACATTTATCACATCCTCTGTCATAATTATTAGTGACAAGTCAAGTCTGAATGAAAACAAATGGAAGAAGTAAGTGTTTATCTCACTGTGAATTCTTTCTGATAACGTCTCTTGAAATTATTTCCATCTTGTACTTGCGGGAACTGAAGAAGCATTTTGGCCTTGGGATATACTGGGTGTATTGCCATTGTAAATTGAAAAGAGCATCCCCTTTAACTCCTCTAATGGTAGAAGAGAGGCCAGTTTCATTCCTAGGAACTTGGCACTTCTATTGTTTTTACACATTTTAAAATTTTGGATTGTACTTAGTTGAATTGTACAAAGCACCCATTTAGTCCCTCTGACCTGCTCATAAAACACTCAAAAGTGTTTCCAAGTTTTCTACTGGGAGAGTTAAACCTGGATGATTTTCCTCCCAGTATGAACTAGTTTTCCAGAAGGGGAAAACTGAAAGAGGAGCTAGAATTCCCTCTGATGGATACTCGACTTGGGAGGTGTGGGACCGGCATTTTGAGGAGTACCCCATTGTCCCAAAAAGTGAGAAGAGATGAAGCCTCCGGCCCTACTGCTCATTCACAACTTTTCCTACTAGTGATCATACAATCATAGAATGGTTTGGGCTGGAAAGGACCTTAGAGATTACCTAGTTCCAACCCCCCTGCTATGGGCAGGGACACCTTTCACTAGACCAGGTTGCTCAAAGCCTCATCCAGCCTGGCCTTGAACACCTCCAGGGATGGGGTATCCACAACTTCCCTGGGCAACCTGTTCCAGTGCCTCACTACCCTCACAGTAAAAATTTTCTTCCAAATATCTAATCTAAATCTTCCCTCTTCCAGTTTAAATCCATTACCCCTTGTCCTGTCACTGCATGCCCTTTTAAAAAGCCCCTCCCCATCTCTCCTGTAGGCCCCCTTCAGGTACTGGAAGGCTGCTATAAGGTCGCCCTGGAGCCTTCTCTTCTCCAGGCTGAACAACCTCAACTCTCTCAGCCTGTTCTTATAAGGGAGGTGCTCCAGCCCTCTGATCATCTTCGTGGCCCTCCTCTGGACCTGCTCCAACAGCTCGACATTTTTCTTGCATTGGGGAGCCCAGGGCTGGATGCAGTGCTCCAGGTGGGGTCTCACGAGAGCAGAGAAGAGGGGCAGAACCACCTCCCTCGACCTGCTGGCCATGCTCCTCTTGATGCAACCCAGGATCTTGTTGGCCTTCTGGGCCCCGATCACACACTGCTGGCCCATGTTCAGTTTTTCATCTACTGATACCCCAAGTCCTCCTCTTCAGGGCTGCACTCAAGCCACTCTCCGCCCAGCCGGTATTTGTGCTTGGGATTGCCTCGACCCATGTGCAGGACCTTGCCCTTGGCTTTGTGGAACTTCATGAGGTTGGCATGGGCCCACCTCTCAAACCTGTCCAGTGATGCATTGGTGTTGGGAGTTGTACTGGGTATCAGTGGAGGAAGGAAACAAACCTGTTCATGTGAGAAGGAGATCAATGCTATCACCATGTGTTTGCTCCCATAGACTAGACTGGACTAATACAAAGGGGGCTTAAAGGGGGAGACCTTCAGAAGAGCCTTGCAGTGGTCACTTCTTTTAACCCTTCAGGTAAATCACCCGTGGTTTTCAGCAACAGCTTATCCTAAGGATCCTGAACTGATCCTTCATTTCTGAAGCCAGGTGGCTCTGGGGCAACCAAGATCTCACAGAAAAGGGCTCCAAATTTGCTTGAAGGAGAACTGCTTGTTTTTCTTAATGTTTGGATAAAATGTCTGAGGATTTTATTTAATATTTTTCTTTACCCTCTAATGAGTTTTTTTTTTATGTTAGGTACAGACTGAATCAGCTTTTCACATGAGTTTAAGAAATGCACTAAATGAGCATTATGTAGTGTGTGTGGTAATGAGGAATGGAGTTGGTTGCTCTTCATGCTGTTGTGTGAGAACTGCTGGAGACCACTGCATGGAGCACTGGGACACTGTAGGTGTTTGACTGCACGGAGATTAGGTGAGTTCAAGCTGATTATGTGAGTTCTCCTGGGCTTTCATTACCTCTTCATTGGAGCACTGCTCTCCAGAACATGCCTGTTGGACAGGGGGAATACAGAGACTGGGGGGGAGAAGAAGCAATTTCAGGGGAACAGCTCATGGTTTGGACAATGAACCCCAGTGGCTGGCTGTTAAAGGCAGTCTGCTTTGAAGAGGGAAAGACAGAGGCAGGCCCAAGAAAGCTGCTTTTCACCTACAAAATGTGCCAAAGAGGAGAGTTATCTTTATCTGCTTTGAAAACTAACAATCATAATGAAACAAATCACCAAATCAACAGATTTCTGTGGTGATTGCTCTAAAGCCAAGTGCCAGTTTTAAAAGTCTCAGGAGTTTGGTTTGGGCTCCTAAATGTTGAGTGCACCAATGGTAAAGAAAGGACCCTTTTTTAAGTGATTCTTCTCTCCTTAGCATGTTAAGAAACATCCTTGATGTCATTTTAGACACCAGCAATGCTGACTTTTAGGTGCCTTGTTATGGGGTGGGGTTCTTGAGATGTGAGGATGGGAAAGTTGGGAACCCAAGTGTAAAGACTGAAACTTCAGGGAAATCAAGCCTACACTGCAAGCTTGTGAGTTGGATGGCAGTTAGAGCAGGTTAGGTAGAGATTATATATCCAGAACATGAACATAAAATCTGAGTCCTGCCCAGAACAGTGGGCTGTTGTGTAGCAGCAGGATCGGGTTGGGCAGATAGTCTGTGGGTGATTGTGCTTAGACCCCATACCATGTCTGTGGTAAAAGGAACCACCTCTGGCACTCGGTTGCTTGTCTTGTTGCCTTGGGACATCTGTATAACCCTATCTATAACATCATCCTCTGGTTTGGAGGGGGCACTGGTTTGCAGAAATTTGGTGGCAGTAGTATGCGAAGGCAGTGGGAACATTATCGGAACTGGTTCCAATATCTTTTCTTGCATGTTTTTATTCCTAGCACTTCTTCTGGTGATCTCGCTTGAGAGCAGCTCAGAGATTCCTCCCCCTGCATTCATTGGCTTCCATATTCAGTGTCTTGAAGGCATATTTATATGACTGGGCATGCAGTTTTGCCAAACCAAGGCCAGGACCTGTCTCTGGCCCATATAGAAGCTCAGGGGGAAATGCATGGATGCACCCCTGGGTGCTGATATGGAAAGAGGCTCTCAAGGCTGGCAGAGAGCAGTTAGACAGAGGTGCCAAACTCTGAAGCAGTCACATGTACCTGGGGATGACCAGAGGCTGAGCACGAACCTTTTGTCTTTTGAAGTCATCTGCTATTTATTTTGCTTGCTTTTGCAGAGGTTTCTTCAGTAATTAAATTGCATTGGGAAAAGAAAACAAAGTCTTCTGGTTTTAGGTCACAGCTACTTTCAAAAAAATAGGGGAGAGAAAACTATTTCATGGTGAACTATGTGAACTGAAATCAAAGGAACTTGGGATCAATGAATTTGGCCCTAGCAGCGGGTGATCCTGGCTGAGGCTGTGGCATTGCACCAGCTTGAAATGGGCAGACCCATACTTCAGATAATATATTACATAATGGCCCTTAATCAGACAATTTTACTGAGGTGAATAAACTGAGATTACTTTCAGGTCACATTGCTTTCTTTTTAATTTTCCAGTCCTTGCTGAGCTGAAACTATAGTAAAAAATACTTTTTTTTCACGTGGTATTTCGGTATTTCCCTACTGGTCTGAGCAGAGGAAGCAGAGAAGAATGGGAAAATAAATAAAATCAAGTAAGTTTTCTGGAGGATCAAAAGAGCTTAATTTGAGTTTTGGGGCAGAAGTTTGAATTGCTTTTTATTTTCTATGAGTTTATTTTCCTTCCACCCTGGCTCTGAACACTGTGTACTTTCAAGATAACATTGTTCAAAATCCTATGAAATTTACACATAAACTGTCTTAAATGAAAGGGAATATTTAAGTATGGAGATAGTTGTAGAGTGTCATGATCTAATTACAATAGTATTTTTGAAGGACAACAGGCATCAAAAGAAATAAACTGGATGTTATGGAAAATAAAAGTAGGGCCAAGAATGTAAGGCTAGCCAGAAAAATTAAACATTGAGGCTTTTCCTTTGGAAGGTTTTAAACCAATTTAGTGTTGGTGAAAAGTGCCAGATTCATAGCAGAGGAAAATTATGCTTTTTATTTATTTACAGGGAAGGCTGGTATGCACCAGTGGCAGCATCTCTTCTTTAGACTGTCACTGTACTTTGACACTCAGCTGAACTGACCACCAGGAAAAGCAGTTGAAAAGTCCTTCTGTCTTTCTTCCCTTCTGTCATCTGAGCTTGCCAGCAGCCTGACTACACTTTCCTTTTGAAAGTGGTTATGATCATGTGGATCTATCCATCAAGAGCTACACCAAGACAAACGACTCCTCGCATTCAAGTCCCGGAAGAGCTGTCAGAGAGTTTAAAAAAAATCACAGGTTTTTTGTTTTTTTTTTTTTTTTTGATTTTTTTATTTGCACGCAAATTTGAATGCCTGTGGATCAAGAGATGAATGGGGACACAGTTCATGCCCAGGTAGGTTTATTCACGAAGTATTTCCACTATGCTTTTGGGATAGCAGGCAAGGAGACCTCCACAAATATTAGCTGCTCTCCAGTGAGGCAACATGGTGAGGCAGCAAGTGAAAGACAGTGGCAGTTTTCAAACTGCTTGTGAAGAGTACAGAGTTTTTATTGCAATAAATGCATCTTTTCTTAGTTCATCAGAGCAGCTTTCTTTCAGGGCTGAGCCTTCAAAACTGGCTCATGCAGTAGCAGCTGCAAACTTTGTACGGTCCCTGTGGAACTCCCTGTGGGAGTCCTCAGGTGGTAAGTTAAGTTGGAAGATGAGGAACTGTTCCATAAAATATAATTTTTTTCATGAGGTTTTACCTCCTACTGAATGTAGAACTGAGGCCGAACAAGGGAATTCATTTTTTGTTGGATGTTCAGAGAGTAGATGAAAAGAGAGTCCTTTCATACGGCCCTGGTTTTGGTGGTGGGGCTTGATCACACGGTGAGGAACACCCGGCTACCTGGCAGCCTCTTTAAAGCCTGTCTTTTCTCTGAAACACACAATTCAAAGCATCCTATGGCTCATACAGAAGGTGTCGAGGTATCAAGCATGTCTCATTCTGAGGGACGTTCCCAAGCCTCTTAGTCTCAGACTCCACATTGCTGGCTGCTAAATCAGGCCAGAGATGCTTAATACCTTCACATCATTTGGAGAGCTGCATGCAGCGGAGGGGAAAAAGGCAGTGCCCGTCTGCAGCTGCAGATGACACAGCTTTGAATCACCAAGGCTAAGGGGATCCATTGACTAATTGGGTGTTTCCAGTAAGCAGCCACTTGCCAAGGAGGTGAAGGAGGGGAAGGTGTCTGTCAGGAGCTTGTTTCTCTCTCTCTGGCATGTGGTACCATGGTTGCTGTGAAATTTGGTGTGTGATAAGGCAGGGCAGCTGTGCAGAGCCTGTCTTGTGTCTTGGAGTCCAGGGCCTGGGCATTAAAACAAAGGCTGAAAAGGAAATGGTGATCTGGTTTGAAAATGAAACATGGTAAGGCATCGTGAGGAAAGACTGGAGAGGAAACTAGTGCTCAGAAGGCTGTTCTTAAACATCTGAAATACAATTCCTAGGAAAGGGATGAAAATAAACAGCAGGGTGAAGGAGCTCCAGGAGCTGTTATGGCCCTGATGTGGATGAGGGAAGGGAGGCTGGGGTCCATTTTTGTGCTGCCCTTTGTGCCTGGTGGCAGAGGGATTCCCGCTCCCCATGTGAGCATCCCCCTCGGGTTGCAGTCCCTTCCCAGAGAGTTTCTGCATTGTAGCAACCCTGGCAAACTCCCCGTGGCTTGAACCTTCAGGAAATTGCTTTGCTCTCTTGAGCAGAGAGAGAGATTTGCTGCAGGCAGCCCCTGATTCCTGTGGGTGCCATTGCTGGCTCAGGATGCTGTCCCAGGGTGGCTGGCTGGTCAGGGCTGGTGCCGGGAGCGGGACGGGCCGACAGCCGGCAGCCTCCCATGAGGGAAGAATTTTCATGCAGAAATGTCACCGCTGGGTCTTTCAGGAGAGAGAGATAGCTCCCTGCAGAATTCAAGAGGAAAACATGAAAGTATTCCCCCTGACTCCAATAATAAACTTGAAATGGCCAAAGGAAGAAGTACTTAGTACTCGCAAAAATGTTTGGTTTATAGAAAAACCCCAGAGACAGCAGCACTTCATGGTTTTTATAGAAGCTCTGCACTGGTAAAGGACTTGCCAGATTTTATGCACTGCCCCACCAATCTAAATTAATTTGAGATCTTTGGGACTGACTCCAAAGGTGATAAAGCCGGTCAGCTTTCATTTCCTCTCGTTCTTTGATCTCTCTCCTGAGGCTGCCTTCAATGGAACATAATGAATTGATTTTATTGTTATTCTTGATGATGAGATGACACAGTCCCAGTGAGAATAGGACACAAATCATGAGGGATTTTTTGTTCTTTTTTTTTTTTTCTTCCAAACAAGATTTCAGGAATTTTAATTTACTAGGACTCTGTTTTAGGGAGGCTGCATTGTTCTCTGCTGATCTCTCTTCATTCACGTGGAAGCTGGGGCTTCTTTGTGAGGTGTCTATAGCTGGGTGGTGTGAAACTGGAACTCTGAAACTCTGCAGCTGCTGTTGTGACCCATCCCTCCTCTAGTCTTGAAAGAAAAATACAGAGAGTGGTTATCAAACCCACATTTGTGTGTTTCTGTGACAAGCAAAGTATATTTTTGTTGAGAAAAGAACGTATTTGTGCACTGCCCATATACACCAAGTAATCAAATAAATAATTTTAAACAAATTTTACATGCATTTTTTTTCTATGCACCTTATGGAAAACTGACATTACTTTTCATATTTCGTATTTTCATGTTTTAAGATTATTTAACAAGATCTACTTGTAGTCGGCTCTAAATCTTTGGCCCTCTGGACACGGGATTTTGTCTGGATGACTTTGGCACTGAAGCACAGCATTATAACCAGTGTTACTAGGCTGGATCTTCTGAGATTGTCAGTGACATTGAAGAGACTGGCAGCTGTTTCACAGCTGAGGTAAAGAGAGATTTACAGGATTGGTCTCTAGTGGTGATTTAGTAAGGAAGAGTTTTACTGTTCCTGCCCATAAGACAGGATCTCTTTGAGGATACGGAAATGTCTCCTCCCAGTTTTCTGACCTCCTAAGACAAAAGAAATGCCTTAAAGTCACCTTGGACTTCTATGAAATGTGCCTGCGTTATGCCAGTGTATGCAATAATACCTTTGACTAGTTAACTCTCCAATATGTATCCTCTAGTGTTTTGGTCATACAGTGAGTGATAAGAAAAAACAGAGCCTGAAGACTTGTGAAGGCTATTCTTTTTTTTTCTCTTTAATGTGGTGGTAGTCTGAGGTTTTATAAATGCTGAAGCTGGTGAAAAAAAACCCTACCAAAAAGCCCCTTATCCCAAACCAAATCAGTTTTTTTGTCCATCCAGTCTCTAGTTCCACATTGGTGTTATCTGACCTAATATAAGCTCAGGCATTTGCAGTAATGGTTATTCTGAGATCATCTATACAAGGAGAAATAGATGAGGGGATTATTCAATCCATAAATAATTGCTTAAATTATTTAAGTATTTAATAAGCATTGAATGGCTAGGGATTATGTAACCTGCTCCTCCCACCACTTTGCTCTGTGGCAGAAGGATTAATGTAGGTTTCTTACTCCCATGTACCTGCCCAAGCTAATTCTTTATTTGGTAATGGCTCGTAACCCTAACCAGCAGCAAGCTTTACAGCCTGTCTTGCTTCCTCTGCCTTCACTTCTTTGTGGATGCTTTGCATAGGTCTCTGGATGTCTATGTGCAAAGAAACATACTCCATCCCAAAAGGAAAGCAAGCAGCATTGCCCTTGGGAAGGCATAAATGGAGCAGCAGAGGAAGCTGCTGTGAACACCTCATGTTATTAAATGCATACCTAGGCGGGGCCTTCCTGTGTTACGGATCTCCCAGTACTGCAGGCAGCCATCCTTTCACAAACCAACTGTGTCCCATCTTGGAACTAACTTCATTTTTTATCCCCTTTCTGTTGAGACACTGTTCCAGAGTCTCCCAGTCTCCAGCTTTCTTCTAATCACCACTCTGAATATATGCAAGCCTGATCTACATCCAAACCCAATTTACATCTTTGTCATAACACTGCCTTTCATCCTCAATAACTCTGCTCCTTGCCTGGTGCTTTCAGTGATATGTACAGAGACAAATCATACCTTTTCTTTTAAATTCAACTCATATGATGGACTCTTCATGTCTTACATTATCTCAGCTTGGTTTTGCACTTCAGTACCTCTTCAAGGTGAAGCTAATGTTTCTTGGATATGGATGACTGAATTAGACATGCAAACACCATTTTTTTTTATACTCATCAGAAAGCAAAAAAATCCCCATCCACATCAAATGTAGGAACTATTAGGAGTGGAACACAGAACACCACATCTTTATGCCACTGTTTAAACCCGTGACTTGACCACACCTTGAATGCTCAGTGCAGACCTGCTCTCCTTAGCTTAGAAAGGATGTACTGAAACTGAGAGTAGGGCAGCAGGGATAACCAGGGATATGGACTGACTGAATACATGGGGCCTGTTCAGCCTGGAAGAGAGGGCAATTGGGAAGATGTGACAAAGGTTTTCAAAGTTTGGGAAAATGTTGATGTGGATTGACTCTTCCTTGTTTCATCCCACACAAGAATTAGGGGCCACACAATGAAATTATTGTGAATTAGGTTCAAAACGAAAAAAAAAAAGGGGTGAGTCTTCATGTGATAAGCAGTAAATGGGAGGAAGTCCTTGCTGACGGACACAGTGGATTCAAGGAATTTACACTGGCTTGAGGCTAGATTGAGAATGATTTGGAAGAAAAATCCATTGTGGGTTGCTCAACAGTCAAACCACAACTAGTGAAGGAAATCCCCTGTGCTGAAAATGTTTCAAGGCTGTGAGAGTATCAGAAGGAAGTCTTGCATGTGCTTGTCCTATTCTTATTCTTCCTGTTCTTACTCTGGCCACTGTTGAAGAAAGGGTAATGGGCTAGGAGGACCCTTGGTTTGAAGTAGTAAGGCCATTTGTATATTGCCATTCCATGTTGCACCACTGCTTTTTGCCATGACAACAATTACCTGTCTCCTCTGGAAATATCTTGACTGACATATCCTAGGATCACATTTGCTTTTTCTCGTAGTTGCATCATTTGGTAGCTTAAGTCATCCTATAATTAACTAGTGTTCCTTGCTTCTTCTCCTCCTCAGTTATCTCCAGTTAATGAGCTCTCAGTTTATGGTAGCAGTTCTCACTGTTACTCCATGAATATATTATCTTGGGTTGAGTAGCTTTGAATTTCATCCCATTTTTCTGTCTCCAGTCACCTTAGTCCTCCAATTCTTGTCTTTGCAAGCATCCCCTAGAAAAATGGGACCTGCCCCCTTTATGCTATGAGGAAATGTCAGCAGCACACTCTCTTTTTATATCAAGGTCACTTGCAAAAATATTAAACAAGATGAGGCCAAGTCTGCTCCCTGAGTAATTCTATTAGTAGCTTCTCTATGGACTGATACTTCCCCTTTCACAAAAACTCACTGCTGTCTCTTCTTCACCTACTTCCTTCCCACTTCAAAATTCTGCTATTTGGGCCCTGTTTTTGCACAACCTGTGCATGTGGAGGACCTTCTGGACTGGGTCTTCAAAGGCAAGTACCACTGGGTTAACCCTGTTCTGCTGAAATCATCTGTTCCCCACGTTTTTGACTTCAGTGTTGGTGGTGATAGGGCAGCATTAATACTGCAAAAAAATGACACTCAGGTCTTTTTTGAAAGAGCAGATCTACTTTCATAGCCAAATATTTTGTTTCTTTCTTGAAAAACATGGAAAACTACATTAGATTCAAATTACAGTGCTTGCTTCTCTCCCATTTAGAAAAATGACACAGTGGCACTTGTAACCTTTGGTTAAAACTTAATTTGCTTCTGAACTACGTTTGCCTATGCAACAGTAATTGGTGGGCCATGGTTAAAGCCAGAAGGCTTTGCTATCTCATTGCTATGGTTGCATGTAATATGAGGTAAATTACCAGGACACGGCTATATTCCTGCAAGTTAGGAAACATTTTTAAGAAGACTATATGACCCTTAAAAAAAGAGTAGAACCTCATTATTTTGCAGGTAAAGATGAGGACAACACTTGTGAAGATGTCATCCCCAGGGACTGAAGTTCATTTTGGATTGGAGTTACAGAAGTACCTCACACCTGAAGGTGCACTTAGGTGTTGGATATGTTGGTTCCAGGGACTTGATTTAACTGAGAAGGGAAGGCCTCCTATGCTTGGATACCCATTTCGTTCCTTCTAGCCCTCAGAGTACTTGTTTATGTTGTGAGAGACATCTGAAATTGTCTGACAGGTCTGAGTGTAGGTCCTGTGCAGTTATTTCTGTGCACATAGAATAGTGCTACTTGAGCACCAGCACTGTAGGCATTTGTGTCAGAGGAACGTGGCAGTGTAGGCACTTCCAGATGCTAATCCAGGTTCTTCCAGATGCTCCTTTGCAGGGTTGGTCCTAGCTAAATTGCAACCCATCTTTAAGACTTGGTTTCTTAATCTGCAAAACAGGACCAAAAAGTATTTTCAATATAAAGAAGTCAGTCAATGTTGCTCTTCGTTTCAGCAGAATGTTCCCCATTTCTTGAAAAGTAGTGCTTTAAAAGAAGAAAGCTTGGCAGACCTGAGGTTTGCAGCCAGGTTCTCACTCAACTCCTTATTTACAGGAACCATTCAAAGAAAAATTTACTTTCTATGGAGTTGCCACAAGAAGTAATGCAGAGCAGGAGAAGTGCTGTAGTCAGACAGCAAATATAATTCTTTAAAATTTCATCATGTGTCAGCTGCTTTTTTGGCAGGAGTGTGTAACATAATTGTAGTAATTTAAAAAGTGAGCTCAGTGGAAGCGTGGTTAAGGAGGTGAATGTTCTAGAAACTCTGTTTGCATGCACGAGCAGAGCTGCAGGATGGTCACCCTCCCAGCCAGCCCCTCGCTGTCTTGCCGGTGCTTCTCACTCTATGGGCTCAACAGCATGGCCCCAGGGAAAACTGAATTACTTGGAACTTATCAAGAGGTCTCTCGGCTTCTTAATCATTATAATGGCTCACTTGTAATTTCCTCCAACCTGTGGTATATGTGTTCTCATTTTACAGAGACTTCAACAATGATATTCACATTGATTACAATTGGATAGACTCTCCATTGGCATAAATGAATAGAGTGCCACAGGTCTTAGGATATGCACCTCCAAGTAGCAGTGCAGGGTCTATAGTTTAAACCATCTGCCTGCAGAGAAAAGGAATTTTTCTACTGCCTGTGCTCAGTAATTAATTTCCCTGTGGCTGTTCATTGATTGAATTCAAACCCATCCCTTTGAGAACACTTGCATTTAATTTGAAGGAGTCTGATAGAAGCCGCTTAGTTACATTACATTATCTGTCATTGCTGATGTGCACGGCAAGGACTGTAATTTTACTGTCCCCAGTTTAAAAACAACTGTTTGGAGCATTTAGTGCTAGTAACACTGATTTCTAAACAACTTTAGAAACAGAATTTATTCCTGTCATGTCATCCGGTCAAAGGTCATTTACAATTATGCTTTCAGTGAGTGAATGAGAAGGAATTATGTATTCCTCCTGTACTCATGGCAATGTCTCTTCCTCATTGCTAAAGGAAGTTCCATCATGGTGGCAATGTCTCTTTGAAGTGTTACAATCCCTCAGCTAATACTTAGCACTTATCTCATGCTTTTGTGTCTGTAGATTTCTAAAGAGGGTAAGTATTTTCACCTCTGTAAATGAGGCCGACAGAGATGTAGTCAAGTTAAGTGATTTGTGCTGGAAAGAAAATACACTCTTCCTAATGTTTATGCACTTGCCATCACCTTCCGCTTATTGTGAATCACAGCTCAACTCCTAAGTGAATTACAGAGGATGGAGCTCAGCACCTTCATTCTGAGGTCCTTTATTCTTAGCTATAGTGATGCAACATCTAATGGAAAGAAGCTTTGGAAGCCGATGCAAAACTAAATCTTACATGTAAAGTAATACATAAGGTTTACACATCAAGACAATTAGGACATAAATGGGATCTTTAGGAACAAATGCAGTATGCCAACATGCTTGAGCTAAAATCAGAGAAACAATGGCCACACATGCACTGCCCTGGTTAAGGTGTTCGCAAGGGCTGCCATAGAGCCTGTCTCCTCTCCTCTCCTCTCCTCTCCTCTCCTCTCCTCTCCTCTCCTCCCCTCTCCTCTCCTCTCCTCTCCTCTCCCTCTCCCTCTCCCTCTCCCTCTCCCTCTCCTTCCTGGAGTAGATGGCTCAAAGAGACACCTTCTGAGTTCCCACAGCAGCCCTCTGGTGATGTCTGCAGAGCTATCAGAGAGCCTGGGTGGATCTGGGATCACGTTTCTTGTGAAGGGTCATTCCTG
>NW_010134498.1:29120-42302 GCF_000699245.1 Pterocles gutturalis
GAAGGGCTGAGATCCTGTTTGTTAGTGGTCTGCTATGTGGACTTTGCCCTGTGATAAGTGTCCCTCAGCATTTCCTTTTATCTAGCACAGTCCCCTCTTCCCTCTGTACCCCTCTGTGACACATGGTTAATCTCTCTGCAACACTATGGTGGCTGTAAAGGGCCTTCCCAAAACTATGATCCTATGTATATCTCCCCCAAATGAAGAAGAGTTTATGGGATTTCTTGCAGGGCTATGTGACTCCCATGGGTGATGGGCTGCCTTGGCATGGTTGGAGCAGCTTGCTAAGCATCTGAGAGTTGTGTGTCATGAGAAACACCATGAGCGTCCATAGGGGTAAGACCAAAAGTAGGCAGGCAATTCTCCCCAGCAGGCTCAGAGTGGGCACCTAATGATGAGGATATGGAGGGCAAGTGTACAGTTTCCTGGGACAGTTTTCACAACTCTCAACAGTTATCTGTCTAGACATTTCCTCAGCTGGGAAGGAGGGGAGCTGCCTTATACTTAATAGCTGTCAATAGATTATTTGTTTTTCCCAAGCTCTTGAATTTTTCAGAAGTTTTGTGAACTTTTTCAGTTGCTTTTTAAACTGTTTAGCATCCCCAGTAGCTAGTTGTGAGGAACACAGCTGAACCGTGTGTGTGTGTGTGTGTGCGCGCGCGCGTGCCTGCTTGTCTCTGTGGCTATTTCTTATACAGAAGTTGCTTATGTTTTTGCCTTTATATCAGTCCTTCACTCTACCTTTTCCAATTTAGCTATATACTTTTTGACATGAAAGGGACAAAATGTGTCACAGTATTAAAGATGTAGCTAAACCATAATCATGTCCTGTGCTAAAGACATTTTGCATAGACCAGAAGGAATGGTGTTCCTGGGCTACAAGATGTTCACGCAACTGCACGCACTGTGCTGCACAGCTTTTGCCTGTTGGCTCTACCTCTCTGTTGAAGATGCCTGTGTCAGGGTAGATGGGACAAGAGAGCACAGAATAAGACAACAGTGCTTGCAAACTTTCCCACTCGGTGCGGTAAGGGACATGCTCACTTGGCAGGCTGAGAAGTCTCCAGAGACTGGGTAAGCAGGTAATGGCTGGGGAGCAAAGCCCAGAGGGTGCTCCTGGGGTATCATAACAGGAAAGTGCAGCACAGCCAGGGGTACTTTCTTGCTCTGAGCAATCACATTTGATACAATCAGCAGTCTGTAAATCACGGTGAGTGCTGCTCCTTTGCTTCCATTTAATCTGTTGCCTAAGACAGATGAAAACTGTGCTTAGAAGTAGATAAAAAAATCTCATCCTCTCCACTGATCATGATGTAATGAAGCTGAATTATTTGCTGTCCCTGGGTGAAATATAGTGCCCATTGATATGTCCCTCTATAGAAAAACTTCCTTATTCTTTCAGCTAGTTAGAAGAGCATGCTGGGTTTGCTTTTCTTTTGAGAAGGACAGGATAAGAGGAAGAAAACAGCTCATGCCCAGGTACAATGCTGACTGTTCATCTTGCTAGCTTCGTTTTTGCTTAGTAAAACAGACACTACTGTGTTCTGCAGCCCTGGGCTTGGAGATGGGTACCTGACTCACTGTGCCTTGATCTCATTAAAACACCCTTTTCATAAATACTTGTAGTAATAACACAAATTAAGCACATCATCTTTTCTGCAAGGCATAGTATTAACTGTGTAAAAAAAGATTAATGATTGGAAGTAAAGAAGGAGCTCTGTGGTGAATCAGCTGAAACTATTCAAGGGCCTTGTAAGAATTATTGCTCCAGATTAGGTCTATGGCGAATAGTTGTCAACACTAGGATCATTAATGCCTGTTGGACTTCTGCAGCAGGAGGCCTGTATATGTAGAAGAGAACATGCCCTTCACATTTTCTAGTTACGCAAAGGAAATATTTTATGGAAAGCTTCATTTTTTTTTTTAATCGAGTATTTCAGATCACTTAGCAGAGCCCATTTGGCAGAAAATCTGCAGTTTCAGGTACTAAAAATTGTACTTCTGTACACATTCACCTGAGAACAGCTCCTGGCTGACACAATTAAAATTTATTCTGCTGGTGTATTCCCTTGAAGAGAAAATCTTGGATCCCAGGAGTGGATAGCTCCAGCTCTTGGCCAGTTCAGATGGGTGCTAGGCCTGACTCCAGGTCAGGTGGATCACACCACTTTTCTGTTTCTTAGTTTCTTAATCTGTAAAATAGGACAAATAAATTTCTGTTCAGAAGACAGTTCGTGCTGTAGCTTGTATCGGCAGGAAACGACTTTTTTCTTGACAGTTAAATCCACCCAGCTGAGGCCGTTCTTGGGTGATTCTCATAGAGCTACTACAGTGAGCATCTGGCTGGAGCGGAAGACCTCCTTCAGCCCCGGGGGTCTCTGCTTGTTGCTTGCCTGGGACATGCAAAGGTTGGTCATGCAAAGGCACTGCAGACACACCTTCAGGGGTTGTTTCCAGCACTGCTGGAAACAGGCCCATCCATTCCTCTGTCACCGCAAGGAGTGGGGTTTTATGTGTATGTAGCTTCAATCGCAATCTGCCTGCCCAAAATAATATGATATTCTTTTTCCTACTGTCACATGTTCTCTAGACATAAGTATTTCCATATAAATACAACTTGGCTTCTCTCACTAACACAAACATTGAAAGTCAAAGCAGTAACTAGGAATAAGTCACCGGGAACTGCACTTTATTTTTCACCCCAGAGGACACCTGCAGACCATGCCCTTCCTGGGTAAGAGGCAGGAAGTCTTCGTAACTCAGCACACCAGCTACGTGCTCATCCGTTCTGCACACTATTAGTGTGACTTTCCTAAAAACACATTGTACAGTTGTTTTGTACGGAGATGGCGGGGAGGGTCTGGCTGTAGGCTGAAAACAGAAGCCGTGAGATGGGTTTGTCCACAGTGCTGAGGTTTGCACCAGTGAGGTTAGCAAGTCTTGCAACCTCACCTCTCAGTTACGAAAGGTTTTGCACCGTAACTTGTCATACGAGTTTGCATCGGAGCTGATATTCACACAGATAGTGTACCACACGTAGAAGCAGATCCTTCCCTTCTTTTGTAACAGCCTCTTCTCTACTGCTTTTCCCAAGCATGAGATTGGCCTCTCAAAGCAGTTTTGTTTCAGCATCATGCCTTTCTCTGATGAGACATTTTAATTTGGCAGCATCAAACAGCTGAGGCCTTAATGTGGCCTTTTTGTAATTTTCCCTTATTGCTGCATCTCATTTTGGTCCTGACAGCAGCAAAGGTGCTTCCCTCATGTGCTTCCCCTCGTAGAAGTGACTTGTATTCTCAAGAGATACAGACCCTCAACAGCTCATGGAAAGACATATTTTAAGTGCTCCATGTGATGGTTCTCACAATGCCTTGTGCAGGAATTCCTGTTTCTAGCAGATGACTAGGGTAGAAAAGTTTCCTACTGCAGGCTGCTGTCATGCCCTCATTGCCTAAAACCCTGAGACAGCTGCTGATAATTTGATGGGCTGGAGCACAGAACTGGGAACAGGGATCTTCATTAGGCTTCCTTTCTTTTTTTATTTCATAGGGATACAAAGCAGAAATAATTTCTCAGGGGTGTGAGCCCAGTGCTGTCAAACCTCCAAGACCATAGAAGAAGAACCTTTTGGCTGGTATAATTTCTTTCAGGAGGCTCTTGGGTCAAGTGCAGGTGATGCTGGACCACTCTGTTGTGAAGAGGTTGCTCCCACAGCCCCTCCCAGACCCACGGTTTGTGGTTTTTCAGGTCTGCTGACAGTGACGGGAGGAAATGCACTTGCTGCTCAGCCTGCCTCCCTGGAGCTTGCAGACCTCGTCCTCAGAGGTGAACAAGTATGCGTGCTCCAGACAGCATCTTAGGGTCTGAGTCCTCCAAAACTGGGCAAAGGACCTCCCCAGCCCTCGGTGGCTACTCCTGCTCATGCAGGGGCCGTGACAGCATAGCTGTTTTTCAGAGACATGCCGATGAGAGTATGGTGGCAAGAGGAGAGCTTGTTTTTCCAGAAGCTGCCCCCTGTGAGATGAAGCTGGTTTTGTCATGCAGGGAGGCCTGGAAAGTGTGGCACAGACAATCCTGGCAACAGGCAGCATTTGCTCCTGAACTCTGAGGATACAATCTCAGGAGAGGCAAAGGTGTGATCTTAATGTCAGGATAGTCCTGCTCCACTGCCCAGATGCTGGGGAATCTGTATTTACAATGCATTTATCCTCTCCCTTTCCAGCTCCCTGCAGTTACCTGGAAAGCTTACTGCTGCTGGGGAGCCTTTTGCATTACCTGTGGGGTTGCTATGGGTTGGGGAGCAGCAGTAGATGAGGGGTCCTGGACATCACAGGGACATTGGGCTGTGCCTTGAGCACTGTTGGGACATAGGGCTGCTCTTCATGTGACCATGGCCTCCCACAGGTCTACAAGCACCACGTTTGGGCTCAGGCTCCTAGTTTCACAAATGGATGACAGATCTCTTCCTTTTACCTGTCCCTAGTGGAAAAAAACCCTTCCGTGAGGAAAAATCTATAACCCGCAGGGTAAATTTAAGTATATAAAGTACAGTTCAGATTTAGTTTCACCCACAATCATTGGGTACCAAAAGGATTTTTTCACCCATTATTTAATTTTTATGTGACAACAGAATTCATAATCAGACTACAAAGATGAAGGAAGGGAAGGAAGAGTAGTGGACAGGACTGAAGGTCTATTATGTTGCCTGTCCCAACCATACTGAGGAAATCTGTCCCTTTTGTAAAAAGTGGTGACTTTAATCTGCCCTGGTAGAAGAATCTGGTCATTAATTTTTATCTGACAGTGAGCAGTGTGTGAAGTCTAGGACAAAATGGGTCTTCAAACTGGCCTGCCTCATGGCAGCAAATAGAGAAAGTTTCACAAATCAGAGGTAGTAAAGGATGCTTTCCTAAAAACCACTGGTGTGAGGGACAGACTGAGATCTCTCTGAGCTGGGAACAAACACCTGCAGCTGATCGGATGGAAGAAAGGGAGGAGGTAGGTCATTTGACTACCACTATTTTGTACTGAGCAGATTGCTTTCCCAGGGGTACTATTTGCCATGATCACTAGGCTTTACCATACTCTTGCTGTAGGAATGAATGGGTATGTTTATGCTAAGATGCTTAGCATATTCCAGCAGCTCTTTATAAAGATCATTATCTATAATTAGGTAAGTGTGTGTAACTGTTATTGCTCTTGTGCTAAAAATTGCTGCAAATGGAGCTGTGGAAGGAGAGGATTGTAATTTAGACATCAGATAATTGGACTTAATTTGCTTAAGAGAACTACTAGTTGTGGCCACTTGAAACAGTAGGTCTTAAGCCAGGAATAAAATGCTTTAATAAAAGTATTTAGGGTTGCTGTTCATGTCTGTTTCAATATTTCCACTAGAGATAAGTGGCTTTGTGACTGAAACTTAGCATATGAAAATGTCAGGCAGTGCACTGCTGAACATAATGGTCCTGATTTTGCCTTTTCTCACAGATGTCTGAAATTAGAAACAGGCTGCCATTTCCTAAACTTAATTCAGTTCTGCTGAAGTATGGTGAAGTTCATTGGTCCCTTTCACACTGATCAGATTTCTAAGCAGGGTTTAGAGGTGCATTTGCTGCTCCTGTGGTCACAAGTGTGACAGCAGTGGATTCAGATGTGGCTAATAAAGCTATCTATAAAATCAGTGCTTGTTCCCTAAAGGCTGAACTTCACCTCTCTGCACAAGCCTGGTCCCAGGTCTACATTTCACCAGATGTTTTGTGAAAGGCTGTGCTGCCTATACTTGCTTTTGGAAAGGAATTGCTAAGTGAATGTAACCATCCACATTATCATCTGCTGCATTGCGTTGGTACCCAACTGCCCTTACATTACCTGAACCTGCTGTGGGACCAGCACTGCTCCTGCATGGGGTAGCTACAAAAGCAGAGAGCTAGTGTTATACAACGTGTGTGATGGAGGATACTCAGGACTCTGTGGACCATGGGCTTCAGTGGAGCCCAAACTTGCCACAGACATCTACATGAGGATGAATTTTGCTGTTACTCTCTGTATCCCAGGTCTGTAGCCTGTTCAAATGCCTTTTTGAGGTTCCTGTTATACTTCTCACCTCCAGAAATAATAGACACAGTTCCCATGCTTTCAAAGCAATTCTTCTAAAATACCTGTACTGCATTCTCAGTTTTGTCACTGAAAATTTAGCTGTTTCTTTTCTGCTTTCTGTTTTATTCTGGCAAGTCTGGAATTGGAAACTGACTGCCTGTCCTAGCTGATATGTGAAATAAATAAAAAATTAGCTATGCTGCTTATACAGAGCTGACTGTGTAATATTTGGAGTTTAGCATTATCCTCTGGGTGTGAGTCAGTGCTGACTAAATAGTTGTCAGTTTTATTGGGTTCCTATGCTGGAGCATGTAGGCAGTACAGGCTGATGGACTCCATGGACAGGCCAGCACTAGATCCCAGTGACCCCCAGGGATGCTGGCCTGCTGCAGGCTGAATCCTCTGCAAGCCTTGTGCCAAGGACATGCTCCTAATGCCAGAACGAGTGACAAATCTTGTGAAGATGAACCCAAAGTTTTCATAGGACATTATTCCAAGGAAGGGGATTATATAGACCAAGGCAAGGCATGGCATGAAAACTATGGAGATAGTAGATCAGTACTTGCCAGGGTGCCTTTGCCACCATTATCGCAACTATGCATGAGGCCTTGAATCTAAAGGTGCTTCAACAAAGTTCTCTTGGTGTCTTGAAAATCATGGCCTCTGGAACCCAAAGAATCAAATCCTAAGCAGGCACACAGGATGGGTGCTGAGCTGGCTCCAGTCATGGGATGGATGTTCTCCAGCCAAACCTTCAGTGTGTGCTCAGAGCTTGTCTTGGTGAAGGCTACTCATCCAGCAGGCAGGAAGAACAGAATGCTAGCAGTCAAAAGCATCCTCCCTCAGGTTCAAGTCCTCCTCTTTGATCTAAGTAACAAGGCGAACCGTTGTCTGTGGAGAATTACAGGGTGAGGCTTTATTGATCCTGCCTGTTAAACACTGTACAAATAGGTTATGAGGAGGATTTGATCCTCAATCTATTGTACCTCAGATGAAAGTCTGTTGAGCAGATTATAGAGCCAATCACCAACTGACATTGAATAAGGGAAGAAGTTAAAAAGCTCTAGCTAGAAGCCCACCCCAGAATGTCGGAAAGCTTAAGAGGAGATGTGTTTAGTCTGCTCCAGCTCGGGTAGAAGAATCACCTACAGATCACCAGATAAGTAACCAAGGAGATTGATGCATAAAAGCAGTTTCTAAAATATAGTCTTCAGAGGAAATTATACAAAAAGTCTTCTGAGAATATATTCTGCATGTATGGTCTTTCTAGCTCTCCCCTCCCGCCTCAGCCCCCAGTAAGTTTTAAATCCATTACCTAATTTCAATCAAATTCATGAAATGGAAATAAGTTTCAAAGATACCAGATTTCTTCAATAGGCCTTTACACTATATAGCCTGGAGACCATGTGTGGCTCCTAGAGCCATTTGTTTGCTTCACAAGAAGAGGCTGAGAAGCTTAGATGGAAGTCATGAGAGAGCAGCTAGACCACTAGCGAGTGTGTGATCAGCAGACATGCACTGCTCATCCATTTAGCTTCTTAGGCTATGTTAGTCCTGCTATTACTGTGCTCGTGTTTTATCTTGTTGTCTTCTACAAAAAAGATCCCGGGTGTGAAGTAATATACATGCAGTACGGGTGGCAAGAGGACCAAGATGCAGGAATAAACGTGGGAGCTTATTAAAGTTATTAGAAAATAGAAACAATTCTTATATACCTTAAGCACCACATTTTTACTTTGTGTCTTTGCTACCTTAAGTGAATACCAACTTGGCTGGTTTCCTAGACCAATTTCTTTAGAAATTCCATGCTCCTTGGGCATCACATGCACCTGGGGATGAGGATTCCACCAAAGAATGGGGTGCTGTGGGGTCAGACATTACAAAAATGAGCATTGAGTACCTTTGAGGACATAGTCTGAAGTGAAGGGTTGGATGAAGGATGTGAAGACGAACATTTAGTCTACAAAAGATGCTGCGTGCTGGTGGGTTTTTTGGGTTTTTTCAGCAATGATTTCATAATGAGTCTTAATGCCCTGATTACATGTGGCTGTGGTAGAGAATGCTTCATCAGCCAGCCTGAGCTACTGCAGTGTAGCAGAGAAATGACTGAAGATGTAAGACAACTGTCTACTCCAGAACCACTGTGTGTTACCATCACCTGGCAAGAAGGGAGATACAACTGAGTATCCTTCTGCAGTAGTTGTTGTTGGCTTATTGGCTTGATTATTCTCGTTGGGTATGTACTCACTCAACAGATCACAGCAACCCCAAAGAGATTAATTATCTGTATTTTAAATTCCCTAAATGCACATTTGCATAACTAGCATTTTTAAATATTCATAAATGCATATTTGCTTGATAGATTGTAGTGGCATCATTTGCAGCTTCAAAAGGGAGCTTCACTTAATCAAACCAGAAATGTTAATCATTTCTTGAGGCTCAGACATATGATCAGCATATTGTAGCACAATAAATATACTGAGTATCAGCTGGGGCATGGTAATTGAGTGCATGCTCCAACCCTAGGGCACATGGGAGGAAATCTGACCCAGCTTAACCCACTCTCACTGTGGTTTAGCTGGGCTCTCTTTGCATTTACTACAGACAGAAAGCAGACTCATACATAACTGACATGGATCAGCTCATTTGGGTTAAGTGGATCCTACCTCCCTGCTAGCTCCACTTTCCCAGTGACAAAAGCATTGCAGGCACGACACTCTGGACTTTCCTGGAGCGAGTGTGTGTCCACATGGCACTCCTCAGCCTCATAGGCTATGTCCACAGTGCTAAATGGAACAGGCCAGGAAAGAATCCCAAGTGCTGAAGCCATGATTGACTCTACTGCTTAACTCATTCCCTGTCTTTCTTTTGAACTCTTTCAATGATCTGTCTCCAAGGTACAGCCCTGGCAGAGTCCTGGGAGCAGCTCATACTGCCCACGGGGAGGGCACAAGGTGTGAGTGCCTTCACCCTACACAGTCATCCAGTAGTGTCTCAGAGGGCTATGTATCCTCAAACATGTTCACATGCCTTCTTGCCACCCCAGGAATATGCAACATGGACTCTTGGTGCTGTAACACTGTGCCTCTGGCCCCCTGACAAGTCCTTACTACTTCAGACATTTTCAGTTAAGAAAAGAATAAAAAATAGTAACTGGAACAGGCTCGCCAGGGAAGTGATCATGGCACCAAGCCTGTCAGAGTTCAAGGAGTGTCTGGATGAAACTCTTAAGACATATGGTTTAGTTTTAGGTAGTCCTGTGAGGAGGAGGGAGCTGGACTTGATGAACCTTATGGGTGCCTTCCAACTTGAGATATGCTGTGATTCTATGAGTCTGTGATACCGTTATAGGGGATCACAGTGACAGAGACTCAGGGTCATGTGTTGTGCAGTACAGACATAGCCTGTCTGCCATCAAGGGGCTAGTCCCAAAGCATTGTGAGTGTGGGCTGGTGTGTTGGATTTGTGTGGCAAGGTTTTGGTAGTGGGGGGGGGCTACACGGGTGACTTCTGTGAGAAGCTTAGCTTCCCCTAAGTCTGACAGAGCCAATGCTGGCTGTCTCCAAGACGAACCTGCTGCTGGCCAAGGCTGAGCCCTTCAGCGACAGTGGTAGTGCCTCTGGGATAACATAGTTAAGAAGGGGGGAAAAATGGCACAACAGCAACTTCAGCCAGAGAGAGGAGTGAGAATATGTGAGAGAAACAATAGTGGAGACACCAAGGTCAGTGAAGAAGGAGGGGAGGAGGTGCTCCAGTCGCCAGAGCAGAGATTGCCCGGCAGCCTGTGGTGCAGCCCATGGTGAGGCAGCTGTGCCCCTGCAGCCATGGAGGGAATGCGAGAGCAGAGACCCACCTGCAGCCCCTGGAGGACCCCATGCCAGAGCAGGTGGATGTCTGAAGGAGGCTTTGACTTCGTGGGGGACCCACGCTGGAGCAGGCTGTTCCTGAAGGACTGCAACCCGTGGAAGGGACCCACGCTGGAGGAGTTCATGAAGAGCTGCAGCCTGTGGAAAGGACTCATGTTGGAGAAGTTCATGGAGGACTGTCTCCCATGGGAGGGATGCCTTGCTGGAGCAGGGGAAGAGTGTGAGGAGCCCTCCCCCTGAGGAGGAAGGAGCAGCAGAGACAACCTGTGATGAACTGACCACAACCCCCATTCCCTGTCCCCCTGCACTGTTGTGGGGGAGGAGGTGGAGAATTCATGAGTAAAGGTAAGCTGGGAAAAAGAGAGGGGTGGGGGGAAGGTGTTTTAAGATTTCGTTTTATTTCTCATTGCCCTACTCTGATTTTGACAGTTAATAAATTAAATTAATTTTTCTCCGAGTTGAGTGTGTTTTGCCCATGACAGTAACTGGTGAGTGATCTCTCTCTCCCTGTCCTTATCTTGACCCACGAGTCTTACATTATATTTTCTCTCCCCTGTCCAGCTGAGGAGGGGAGTGACAAAGTGGCTTTGGTGGGGATCTGGCATCCAGCCAGGGTCAAACCAGCAAAGCTGGTCTGCACATCCCTCTGCTGCAGCAGTATAGACCAGAGATGCCGAAGCATCAGCAGCCGAGGTGGCTTGTATTGCAGACTCTGACTGACGTGCAGTTCCCCATTCCACACTCATTCTGGCTGTATGCTTATTTAATTCTGGTTGCAGGGAAGTAGTCCTGATTGTTTTCAACTCAAGAGAAAGGGGAGTGCAATTTTGATTCACGCAAGCAGATCATGACCAGGTGTTACAACCAGAAGGGCTTCCCCCCCCTCCTTTTCCTTTGCAGCGCTCTGTGAAGAGTCTTTGCAGTATCAAAGCAGGAAACCTCAAAGCAGGGTGACAAGGAAGTTAACTCCTTCTGGGCCTGCCTGCGAGGTGGTGAGTCAGAAGTGAAGGGTGGTCCCTTGGCAAACAACTGAAAAGAAAAAAAGAAAGATGAGAGCTGTCCCCACCAGCTGAGTTTTGTGTTCAAGTTCAGGAAGAGAGGAGCATGGGCTCAATAACGCACAAGAAATGCCAAAGTTTGCACTCACACGTAACAGCTCATGGCTGAGAGGTGCGGGAAGTGGGGCCCCAAGAAAGGATTAAGAAGTGCCACTTGTGACATGGGTCTGGTGGGAGCGGAATGTGGGCCAAGGCAGAGGGGCAGTGGTTTCGGGGGAGGGAAGCAATAACCCTGAAAGAGGGAAGGAGGGTGATTCACATGCGTCACATTCACATGCTCACAGAGAGGGTCTCTGGTGTCTGAGCTGTTGGTCCCACAACCACGGGCGCATTTTGTGGGTAGTAGTGGCTGATTACCTGCACATCTGCTGTGCTGTCCTGGCTGTAGGCTCCGAGGCACCCAGAGGAGCTGTCAGGAAGGCCACAAAGGGGGAACCACTGACCTGACCGTATGCATGATCCCTCCTCACCAGACCACATCGCTGCAATCCTGTTCTGCTGAGTCAGTGTGGGACACATGCATTTTAGTTTTCTGCTGGGTGATATTGCATAAACTGTGACATCTACACCAAATCAGATCCTCCCCATCTTGAAAAGTAGAAAGCAAAGCCTGCTTGGCAGATTGCCTCAAAGCCGACCTTATGTCCCAGTGCTTGTATTTTTAAACACTTCATAGCATCACATCCTAGCAGAAGTGATCTCCTAACTTTAATCCTTCAGGGCAAATTAATTTGGGGGTCCAAGGTTGTTTGGGGCTCAGTAGTTGATAGCTGATTTTCTTGTTGAGAAATTATTGTGGTTTGGTCAATTGCAAATAAGAGCCAAAATTACAAGTATATAATTTCATTTAAAAATGGATACTCCTTTATGGCTGGATACCAGCCCCCGCCCATTAGACCGTCCCCTGTAGCTAGTCATTTATTTTGGAAACTCGCAAATTCCAGCCAATCATAACAGCAGATCACAAAGAAATAAATAAACTTTTTAGAGTAGCTGAAAGCCAATCTTAGCGGGTGTCTGTGTTTGAATACATTTTTGTCAGGAACCTGCTGGCCTTTTGAACTTCACAGGAGGGAATGGTGGAAGATCCCGAGGCATCAAAGTTGATGTCGTCTGTATTTTCTTGCCAACAGTTCTTCTTTAGAAGGATAAAGCCACCTCCATTTTCAATTGGAGCTGTAAAGAAAAGAAAAACTGTTCCTGTAGTTTTGGATGAGTCAAGATTGTGATGGCAATGAATGATTACTACTAATTCCTGCTTCAGTGGTACTGAAATAAGCACCTTACATCAAACAGGGAAAGCAGCTCACATGGAATAAGCTTATCTGACCTGCCTTCAGTGAGGAGCAAAGGGAGAAGGGAATATTGAAGTGGATTTTTGCTCTGTAACTGTTTTGATATCTGTAGGGGAGGAATCTGGAGGCTGAGAGTTACCAGACCCATTAATTAATCTTTGAGATCCCACTTGACTGGCTTCCCTTTGGATATATCTTTTATAATTCAGATGTGGCTGAACTCCTAGGGGACCTTAGAGCTCTGAACCACCTCAAAGTGTCAGACCTGCAGCTGGGCTGGTTTTCACCAAGGATTTAGGAACTTGGTTCCTAGGTACTGTTGGTTGTTCAGCATACCCTTTTGGGAAATTGTGACTTTTTTGGCCAGTCTAAACCTTCTTAAGTCCCCACCTGAACTTATTTTTATAATTAGCAAGTAATCATTGAGTAGGATGAAAGCGTCCGTACTCATTCTTTCGAAAATGAGTTATTAACTACCCCTTATTAGGATAAGGAACTGGCTCTGAATGAAAAAGACAACTTTAGTTGTTTCTTTTTCTTCTTTTCCCAGCTGTTAGTGCTAGGGCAAGTTTTGCTGTCAAATACATGGAAGACAGAACAATTGACAGCTCTAAGCTTATAATCTTTAGTTATATTTTCAATCAATAAAATTTAATATCCCTGTCTAACCATAATCCCTAGGTCTGTTTATCATCAAGAGATAGGATCTCATAACAGTGTACGGATTGGTAACACAAAGCTTTTAATTACTAGTCATGCCCAAACTAAGATTAAATAAGTCTTCTTTCTAATTTTTTTCCTTCTTACATATTCAATGGTTTGGGCAAAATAACATATGTAGAGAGCTGAGTACCCTCTGGTTTCCCT
>NW_010134498.1:42333-45832 GCF_000699245.1 Pterocles gutturalis
TAGTTGCTACCCCTTTTTGTGCTGGGATGGGATGAAGGATGGAGATGGTGGGTAAGGTGCTCCAGACCTACGGGAGCAGGGCCACCCCAGTGCCTGACCGGGAAAGCCCTTTGGCTAAGCCAGCCGCTCACTCCCCAGCTGGGCAGGGACTGCTTCAAGGCCAGGCTGCTTGGCTGCAGCAGCAGAGCCCGCTCACCCAGAGAACGACTCTCCTGTATCTGGGGCTGTGTTTCCTCCCAGGACACACTGCCCAGGGACATGCCAGCAGCTGCCCTCTTTGCAGCCCTCTGCAAGGTAAACACCAGAGCCTCCGCAGCCTGAAATGTCAGCCTTGGGCTGGGGACAGCGAAAAAGAGGTAGTCTAACATGCGACTGAAAAAACCACAGGCTGAACCATACTGATCCTGTGACTGCTTATCCTCAGTAGCCTGGAAAGGTTGAGTTTAAAGGATTAGGGGATGCTGCCATAGCCTCTCCAGGGCACAGCGTCAGTGCTGCAAAATGAAAGGGTCTAACCCTTGCCCGCAGCCAACTGTAAGCATTTTTTAATGATCATGTCTGCAATGTGTGAACACTCACAAAATGCTGACCAAGTTCCTACTGCCAGAAAATGAGAGGTTTTATCTAAAACCTGGGATTTGGGGACAGTCTTGACTTCAGCTTTTTTAGGTCCTTGGTGAGAAATCCACAGGGAAAGTCACACACAGACATACAAATGTGCACAAACATATGCAGTGCCAGAAAGTAGACCCTTAGCTAGATATTAGTTCAGTTTTGCTTTAGGACCTACTCTACTGACATATTCTGGTCACAGCTACAGAAATTAACTGATCACCTGGCCTGCTGAGATGGGGACTATGTGGCCAAAACCAGACAGAGCTCCTCTGAATGCTCTGTGCCTTTGTGGTTAGAGTTGTCTTGTAGGAGAAGTGGTCTGAAATGCCCTCAGGCAGCAGGAGGGCTTTCCCAGGGGTTCTTGCGTCCACAGGGAATACTCTGGTCAGGGGACTCTTGCATTGCCTTTCTCCAACTGAGTCTTGAGGAGTCAGGCTTGCCATGTTGTCCAAGTCCTGAAGAGTCTCAAAGGGATGAAAAGCCCTTTCTGCACTCTGAAATCAAGCTCTAAACTTTCTTAGAGGTTCTTTCTTAGAACAGCTTACAGGCTTCCTGACTCTTTCATAGGTTCCTGTGTCCCCCAGTTGCCATCATACGTTCCACAAGGCATTAAGTTGCCTAGCTAAGATGCCCTGTTTACATCTCACTGTGCAGTAAGCCTTTATTGCATCCTATCTAATTTTGGAGACTTAAAGGAAACATTTAATTAAAGAGCCTCAGTGCTTCAAACTTCTCCCGTCAACAGTGGTGGAAGAGTGAGACCTCTGAGAGCAACACAGGTCCTGGGTGGGCTGTAAATATCTCTCTCCCTCCACTGGCTAATGAGGTCACCAAGGGTGAAGAGGCACTTCAGATACATTCCTGAGTTAGAGGGGGTGAACTGAGGCACAAGTCCGCTGGAAGTCCATTGTGGGACCACTGAAAACCACTGCAGTGTTCATCTGCATTCACATCTGGCTTGTTTCATGTGCCATCTAGTTCGTTCTTGAGGTTATAGGATTTTCATGTACATTGTAGCCTCCCTCCACATGTTTGAGCCTTTGCACAAGCACAGAGCTTGCTCATTTTCTTGCCAGATAATGGAAGCAAAAAAGTAGGTGGCTCAGCAGGATCTCTCAGCCATCATTTGGATGAAGACCAAGTGAGTGCTAGGATCTGAATAGAATAAAATTTTAATGGATGGCTTGTGATTGAGACTTGGAGTTTGTTTGGTTGTTTTTTTTCTTTTTCTTTTTTAACTCTCATTATCTGGTTTCCATGGAAAGCTCTTTCAATAGACCAAGAGAGCAGCTTCAATATTTTTCTTACAAAAGCTAATGATGAAATAAGATGCATCTCTGCCTCTTTCTTTCTAAAGTCAGGAATCTCAGGCATGGAAAATTGAATTAGGTGAAATGGATTGAATGATCTGTTTCTCCTGGTCTTTATTTTCCTTCATGAGATGTGCACACCAGATAAGAGCTGCTGGTCACATCATGGTTGGAAATGCCCCATTAAACAACTGCTCTATTTTTTTTGCATTAGAACAGCCTTGCACAAAATAAGCATGCATTCATGGGGCTGCCTGTCACTGAAGTGATTTGATTATGTTGCAGGGAGTGCCAGTTTAAATTGCAAACTCAGTAGGCCATCTTGGAAGCGTCTTCTTTTTGCTCCTTGGCAAAATAACTTGGAATATATATTTGGCCTAATCCAGTCTAATCTGATCGGTTTCACAATGCCATCTGGATCTCATCAGGGGCTGGATGCTTTTGGAGAAGTGTTTGTCCCAGTTCATTCCTATTCATTGTGTGGAAGATATCCAGGACCAGACATTGAGATATTTATTGCCTTTAAGGAGCCAATAGCTAATTGAATCTGAATTGGTTGCTATCAGTTGTTGTCTTGGGAGTGGCTGAAAAACATTTCTGTATCTTTCGAGGATGGCATATTCCTGAGCAAATGTTAGGCCTAAGAAAACACCTGGTGGATTTGGATGACAGCACGTTATCTCAAAGCATTTCTCAGTGACTGATATGTCTTCCAGTAGATGATCCTACATGCTGGGAAGAAAAACTTTCTAACGATAAGGATAGTTATGCTCTGGCACAGGTTGCCTAGGGAGATGATGAAATCTCCATCACTGGAGGTTTTTAAGAACAGGTTAGACAAGCAGCTGCCAAGAATGGTTGATGTATAGTTGATTCTGCCTTTGGGCACCACTAGGTGACCTCCTGAAAGCCCTTTGAGTATTTTGATCTCTGAGCTTAGAGCTGAACAATGAACCAATCAACAAGAATTCACAACCAGGGAATGGGAACAATTTTTTTTGTTTGTGTAAGAGTTAAAAGTACAAAAGAGAATAAAAAGCACACTTCATATATGACATTTCTCTAAAAAAAAAAATCTGAATCATCAGCAAAAGAGGCATCTGCAAAGGTGCATATCTAGGAAGTTAGGTACAAACTTGGGAAAGCCTAACTACTGTCTAGATATTTCATTTACAGGGTGTAAGGGAGAGATATGCAGTCAAAGAATGTATTTTGAGACAGCCTGGTAAAGTATATTTAAGTTACACAGGGATATCTGTACTTCACCTCTTACCCAGACCTTTTAGATATAGAGGGCTAAATGTTCCAGAGTCTTAGGCTCATCATTTAAGACAGAGCCTGATGGAAACAGAAATTTATTTCACAGATTCCTATATAGGAGCCCCTCATTCAAAATATATGAAAGAAATAAACCAATATCTTGCATTTGAAGAGGCTCTGACAACTTAAGGGCACTGAAGTGTGATATTGAAATATAGAACTGAGACTGCTGATGTGGCAGTTGAGGTAAAATTCACCTTGTGCAGAAAACCAGGGGTCTCTTGTGCTAGAATCATAGAATCATAGAATCATAG
>NW_010134499.1:0-472 GCF_000699245.1 Pterocles gutturalis
TGGAAGCTAGCCAATGTTATTCCAATTTACAGAAAGGGCATGAGAAGGCCCAGGGAACTACAGATGTTTTAGTCTAACCTCAGTTCCTGAGAGTTTATAGTGGATACTATTGAAAGGCATTTAAAGAACAATGCAATCATGAGATGCAGTCAACATGGGTTCACAAAGGGAAAAGCTTGTTTAACCAATCTGATATCGTTCTGTGATAAGGTCACCCACCTCGGGGATGAAGGGAATGTGGTGGATGCTTTTTTAAAAATTCTTTTAGTAAAGCTTTTGATACTGTCCCTCACAGTATCTTTCCGGGTAAGTTGTCCAACTGTGAGATGAGCAGGTTCATGATGCACTAGGTAAAGAACTGGCTGAAGGGCAGAGGTCAAAAGGTTGTAGCGAATGAGGCTACATCTGGCTGGTCACTAGCACTCTTCCTTGGAGTTCAGTTATAGGGCCAGTTCTGTTCAATATTTTTATC
>NW_010134500.1:0-2199 GCF_000699245.1 Pterocles gutturalis
TGGTAAAATGCACACATTCCCCAACAAGTATTTTAAAGGATACACTTTCAGGTACCAGAATAGAGCTCCTTCAGTCCCTGACTCAACTACAGCCCTGACATACTTAAAGTTCATCTTAAAAATTCTTCCCCATCACCCTAAACAGGAAAGCTCAAGGAAACAGGCACCGTCTTCTGGGTTTACAGAAGATGGCAGAAGATCCAAAAAATATACACAAAATTACACAAAAAAGAAGAGCAATGCAACCTGCTAAAGAGGAAGTTGCCAGGTTAGGAAAAGCAGAGAGTATTCATATGAGGTCTTTTACTGATATGTGTCCTGTACTGAAAGATCACAGAGGAATGTAATACAGGAGCAGAGAACAAAAGCGTATAGAATTCACAGACTGATAATAAGGATGAGAAGACAAACCAGGCAAAATGCAAAGAGGTTCTCTGATCAGAGCAACATTTATTTCAGCTCATGCTTCTTTAACATGGGAAACTTCCACTATTCTTCTCTAAGCACATATAGTTTTGCCCCTTTTTGAAAAGGGTAAACCAACCCAAAAGCTAACACACCAACTCACTCATCAAAGCTGAAAATCTTTAGAAAATATCTCTGATGGCAAACTGTAGACTTCACACTGGGCACAAACTCTCCCTTCTAATATCTGTATCATCAAAAGTCTCAAAAATCAACCGAGTTTACAGTTCCAAACTAGGA
Organism: Pterocles gutturalis; assembly: GCF_000699245.1. NCBI lineage: Eukaryota > Metazoa > Chordata > Aves > Pterocliformes > Pteroclidae > Pterocles > Pterocles gutturalis. Next base: position 706 of record NW_010134500.1, read on the forward strand.
ATAAACAGCATAAAGTTAATTAGATAGCAGCAAGGTCCTAAAGACTGAGTGAAGAATAGAGGAAAGGTCATTCAGCTGGCAAATCCAGGTTTCCACTGTAGAGAGGGACCCGCAGGTGCACAGGGCTAGATGTGGAACACAGAGATGCCCATCTGGATTGCGAGTCTGCATGTACTATTATTTTCCCAGATTAGTACCACCAATCTATCTAGCTGAAAATTATCAAATTTAGAATTTGTTAGTGACAAGTGACATGTTTCTGTTTCACTTTGTTTTTCTTTAACCAAGAACAGTGCCTGAGTGCTACAGATATTTTCATTTGACAAGCAAGTAGGAAGTGCCCCATGTATGAGACTCATCCTCTCAAGTTAGCCCCACTTTGTCTAAGAAAAGCAACATCTCAGTGACAGATGAGCTGCCTTCCATTTCTTACATTTCCATTCATCTACCAATGTCCTGAAGAATCGGCTTTTATTCATTCAGTGCCAGATGCATCATACAACTAGCAGTTAAGGGTGATTCACTGAGCCTATATAAATCGAGGCAGAGCACCCTCACATGCAAAGGAACTCACTGCTAAGTGTCCTAATCCCTTCCTGCTTTCCTGTGCTATGTGGTAGATTCCCTCTCCCTGTCTGATTCCACATGGGAGACTTTCCTTCCACACAGAGATCAAAACTGTCAAATAGCATTTACTTAAGGTTCTTCTAGAAAAAATGTGATAGGACTCTCCCTCTAACACACACCTCAGGTGAAACAGAGAAACTGCTTCTGAGATTTCTTCCTACTTTCTTGGTAGTCAAAAGCAAAAATGCAGAAAACATGATTTACCAAAATGTACAGGCATTTCAAATACACATTCATCACTATGGGTGTGCAATGTCCTCCCATGCTAGGTAAACCAAGCACTCTGTGTAACATATGTCAAACAAAACAAAGCTATAAATAAACCTGCAACAATACCGAAAGTCATAAAAACTAAATTGTCAAAACTAAATGATTCAGAAGACTCTTGCACTAAACTGAAGTGTTCTGAACCCACTACACAAATAGTGATGTATATAATGACGGTGATTCAGTATAATGATGGTGATTCAACACAGACAACCCCCTCGATTTCTAGATGTGAGAAAGCACATGCTGCAATCTGAAATATTGTAGGTATTGCTAATGGTATTCCACAATGCACTTGGAAACTATCACACGCATAAATGTTATCCTCCATAGTAATATATTAAAGTAACAGAAAAATATATGTTGCTCACAGCAACTATGCTTCCCCGCCCCCCCCCACCAAAAAAAAAAAAAAAAAAAAAAAAAAACACTAACGTAAAAAAAAAAAAAAACCTGAAGTTGATCTAAGTTACAATGGAGACACAAAGAAATTGGCAGAAAGCTTATCAAGACCCTCTGAACAAGCACAGAACAGATGTCAAATATGTTGAACAAAGCCACCAAAAAGGCAGTACTCTCCTGACAACAGACTTTCTTCTT
>NW_010134501.1:0-478 GCF_000699245.1 Pterocles gutturalis
CCATCTTAGGGAAATATCCAGTGGAGAAAGCATGACTGCCCTCCTCTCCACCTGCGCTGCCACGGGGGAATGGGCCAGAGAACCTGGCTTTGGTGTTGCAAGACGAGAAGGAGATGTGAGAGATGAGTGGCAGACAGGGAAGAGCCCACTCACTCACATCCATCCCTGGGAGCAGAAACCGTGTACTGGCTGGATTGGTTTCACACAGCTGCTCAGAATAAGTCCCCAAAGCACAGGAACTCATGGTAAGAAATGCAAGACAGTTGCTGGCATCACTCATGGCAACACCCAAAAAGTGAAGAGCAGATGAGAGTGAGCAACCAAGTGCTTCACTCTTCCAAACAGTCCTTCAACACCAACTGAGCCAAGCTGGAAAGGAGGGTGAGTTTGGGAGGAGAGAGAGCACTGCTTAGGGTATGTGGATGAAGGAGGTACAGCCTGCTGTAGCATAAGCTGTGCAGCAGCGAAGTTAGGGTGA
>NW_010134502.1:0-7908 GCF_000699245.1 Pterocles gutturalis
CCCCTTGCCCTTTTGCCTTTTTCGTGGCATTGGTTTTGTAAAACCTTTGATAAACGGTTTTTTTTTTCTTCTAGGCAAACATCAGTGTCCTTATCTAGCGCCTAGCTGTTTGCTTCTTGGGGGATGTGGCTGATGTGCCCTCTTGTTCAATCCGGTTGCTGTCAGTCTGTGCCAACTGCACTGCCCCGCGCATCTGCAGCTAGTTGGTTTTAGTTATTTCTGAGAAAAAGTTTACTTTTGGCCAAAGTGGGCAGAACAGTTACTCTAGAAATGCTCATAACATTTCTGACAGGCCAAATGCCACCAAAAAAAAAAAAAACCAAAACCTAAAAAAAAAACAAACCAAGAAAACACAAAAAAAACCCGCACAAAAGATTGATATCAATTCAGGCATTAGGAAGCAGAGACTGAGGATACGTCCACGTGATTGCAAGCTGTTATGTTAGTAGGGTCTGGATTTAACATTTTTAAAATGTAGTTTAAGCTAAACCTTCTTTCTTTAATTTGGTCCCAATTAGGGATATATGCATAGCCAATTATTACTACTTAGTTGAAACAGTCACTTTTTAAGATGGACTAACTTGATTCCTTGTGGCTGGTGGCATACCCTGAGAGGAAGGCTTGTGTCAGGTTTTTGACAGTGAAAACACTAATATGTGCTGAGGGGGAGACTTAAAAAAGACACAAAAAGCACTGCTTTCTGACAGGATAGCTTTCAGACTCAATAGCTGCCCATTTGATTTACGCGCAAACCTTTACTTTCCATTTTCAAAGTACTGGGTTTGTTAGGAAGCACTCCAAGGAGTCTCCTTCTGAAATACCACGTGCTGGGTATTGTCACAGTTGAGGTGCTGGAGCAAGCAGACTGCAAATCCCATTTAGTGTACGAAACGTCAATACCAAGAGCACATGCTTAAGGAGCTCTGCATGTTCAAGGCATGATAATTTAAACAATGCCATGTCAATTCCAGAAGATAATAATCACATTTTCTTCTCTTCAAGAACAAAGTACTTTGTACAACTTACCAAATAGGAGAAAGCAAGCAGCTGAATGAACCGGCATGAGACTTCTAGGTTCTACTCCCAAGCCCTGAACTTGGGGTTCCCCTTGTTTTTGATCCTTCCTTTCCCTCCTGTTGCCACTGTAAAGTTTTGTTCCCAGAAAGCAGAGACAGATCTTGCAATTTCTTGAGCACCCTTTTTGTAGTGGGAAGAGGGAGACTACTATTTTTATCTGTCTCCTCACTCCATAGGAGTTCATCTTCTGATCTCAGCTCTGGACTGAAAGAGGAGGAGTCAGCTACTTTCAGCACCTGTTAGCTCTGTCAGTGATCACTTGGTGATAGAAATAAGTAGTTTCCTCAGGTTCCTTATTGAAGATACTTAATATTTCTTTTTGAGTGGGTATATTTAAAAAAAAAAAAAAAAACCACAAAAAACCCCACAAAAAACCTAATGAATGAAATATGGGTAATATTTACTCCAGTACTTACTTATCTTCACTTTCAAGCCATTTATATGTTGCTTCCCTAGTCATCCTTATAGAAGATACACATTTATTTTTTGATTCATTTAAAAACAAAGTAGTGAATGAACTATGGGCAATAGTTACTCCTGTTTTGTAGTAAATCAGAATATTAAGAAGATCTAACCATAAGTTCTCTGAAAGTTGCAAGGAAGTAGTAAAAGAGGGGACATGCAGTTTAGTGATAAAGTTTTAGGTAAAATACAGGGCCAGGTAGATGGTTTCAATATTCACCCTACTTATGGGAGAAATTTTCCAGTCCACTTGGAATATGTGAAATAAGAACTGAAAAATTATTTCACTGGAAACTGAGTTAGACAGAAAATCTTTACAGTTTGTATTTTGTTCCTTACAACAGGTAGTACCACAAATTTGAAAGAGGAGATTCCGCAAAATGTGTGATTAGTAAGAGAAAGCTCCTTAAACTAATCTTTTTCCAACTGACACTTGTTAAAGTTTGGGTTAAGAGCTGAACTGTGTGAGTTCATACCCATCCCAAAACTCTAGTTTATTTTTCTGAACAAAAGTCCCTGTGTATTATGATACCTTTGTTAATACCCCATTATTTTTTTTTTAGTCTTGAACTCTTGACCTAAACAATGTTTATTGAAAGACAAGTACAAATTTCATGGAACTCTTCCTTCTAGCAGAAGTAGCTTTGACATCTGGCAGCTCCAAACTGACCAATAAAATGTTACGCACGTGTAGAATCTGAATGTTTTCTCTCTTAGAAGATCCTATAGTAGCCCGTAATCGTGGGGGGCTTTTTGTCCAATTTAAGTTTCCTTATTTTTTTGTCATATGTTCTTTATTGGATGAGCAGCTCAATGTTTTCATTCTGTTCGCAGGAGATGTTCCATGCTCTGCCCTTTAGAAACAGGGATGAATGAACAGACATAGCTGTTATAGTGGTGCACCAAAGTATTGGAACAGCCTCAGAGAAATGACACCTTAAAAGCACAATCCAGAGAGCGTGTTGCTCACCTGTAGTGCTTTGGAGAAAACCCTGTGTTCTCTCTTGGATAGTTTTCCTACTTAGTTTTCTTAGATAGACAGGTTTGAAGGACATCTGATTGCTTTCTTCATTAGGTACTGTCAATATCAGCAAAAACTCACAGGGAAGAGGCCTCACGTGATGTTTGTGGATGCATGAGGACAGTATTTGCCTTGGCACTACCCAGCCTTGCATGTATTCCCATAGCAAGCAGTCCCTTTTCTTGGGAATTACTTCTTTCTTCTGTGTGGCTGCCCATGACTGCATACTGTGATCAGCTTTTCCCAACAGATCATGAATGTATGAACAAGGCATGAGATTTTAATCTTGGCACATGAGTGCATTGCCTGCTGAGTTGCCTGTGTGCTTTCAGGCAGTTACGGTCTGTATCACTGCACCTCAAAGTGCAGTGCTTTTCCTCATTTATGTGTACACTCATAGTTGGGTATACACTTGCAGCATTTTTTTTGTAAAGTCATGTGGGTACTAATTATCTGATGAGGACTTTGAAGACACATCGGCTTCCTGTGCTGTCTTTTCTAGTTCCAGATTCCACATCTGCAAAATATAATTTCAGTCAGTTTGATTCTGAACAGAACCAGCTTTTGAAATACTTCATATCCTTGAAGCTTCCTGGCTGGTGGCTTCTGATTACTAATGCACAAGACAATAGTATTTTAATTTGGAAAAGGCAGTAATACCAAGTTCATTGTGAGACTTTAAAGTCTCAGTGTCAGGAAAAGACATTTTTCTCAGCTTAGCTAGCTTGTGTAAGCATAGAGCTGTGCAAGAGTTATACCAGTGTATAATTCTGTGGTTTGATATCTTACTCTGTTTTTAAGTCAGCTTGCTGAAAAAGTTTAGCAGATATTTTTGAACATGAACTAGGAGCATTTATCTCCTGCTTCCAGGTCAAGTAACTTCCCAAGCTTCCAGATTCAGACTGAGATTAAGTACTTTAGGACTTTTGGCGCAGCTTGTTTGGCACAGACGTTCTAAGCCCACTGTTCACAGTTGCGTAGGTCTAGTTGTCGTCCAAATTGTTCTTCCTGACACAAGCTACTTAGTCACATGGTAGCTTGATTGTTCTTTACCCAAAAGGTAAATTTAATTTTAAAAAGTTAAAATGATACTATTTTTATATCAGTTTTCCCCCCACGTCCAATTTTTGTAGTTGTCACAGGGATGTTACATGATTGAGTAAAGTGTGAAGCCCCAGAGGAACATCTAAGCATGAACACTGTCCTATCCTATGGGAAAAGGTTGGAGAACCCTAGAATTAAAGCATTTGCTGTTATAGCTCTTGATTATGCCAAATTGCCATGCTTCCTTGAAATGTCCTGTGGGAGTAAATTATCTAAACAGCTCCTATCTCAATTTGTGTTGTCTCTTAAAGACAAAAAGAAATGGAAAGTTGTTTTCCTCTTGCAGTCACTTGGGCTTCCTATCACAGATGAGCAGATACAGGAGATGGAAGCAAATCTGGACAACATTGACTTCAAGATGGCAGCAGAGGAAGAGAAGAAGCTGCGTCACGATGTGATGGCCCACGTCCACACCTTTGCCCACTGCTGTCCAAAAGCTGCGGCCATCATTCACCTTGGAGCAACTTCCTGTTACGTGGGGGATAATACGGTAATACAGTATTGTCAGTTTCCTGCCTGCAGAGCTGGGCAAAACAAAGCTACAGTTGCTTACTTGATAGCTCTTTATAAACTTTTCTTTATCAAGTAATATTAAGTAGATTCCTCAGACATCTTTATTAGTTTTACTGTTGAAGTTAATTCCCCGTTATCCTAGCTACCCTAGGAAGGCAAGCTTCTCTTGCCTTCTTTCCTTTGATATGAAGCAAGGTCTATCTGGAAACTAACTGTTCCCTAAGCTCTGCTTGCATGTTAAATATTCAAGGAGATAAGAGATCACGAGTCGCAAAAGCATGCAGAAACATGTGAACTGTCAGTTACAACAATGGGACAAGAGTTCAGTGACTTACGAAACAAGGCCACTTCTGCTATAGGCAGCCCATGAGCTTTCCACTGCTGTTTGAGACCCCTTTTATTAATTCAGGGTGAACACAGCTTTTCAGTGACCGAGGGAATGGATAAGTGTGCCAAGTGAAAAAGGAAATACCGGCATTCTACAGAACTGTAAAATGTTTATGAAAAATCTGCCTAAAACTGAGTGCAAGTTAAAACCTAATTTCTCAGTGTATATCGCTGTTCTCCCATGCCCAAGTCATTGCAACTTCATATACGCTTTTGTCGTAGAAGAAGCTGCTGCATGATTATTTTTACCCTACTCCTTTGCAAGCCTGTCTGGCTTTTAGATAGTACCACCTCCCCTTGTGACACTTTGCACCTAGCTGTACCTCAGTCTCAAGGAGTAAAGACGACTGCTGCCTTATCAGTCCACTTGCTTTCCTGCTGTCTTTAGCCTACAGTGGCTGCGTTTCCACTTGGAATGAATAATTTAGCCTGTCATTCCATGGGCATCAGGAGTATCTCAAAATAATCATTCCCAGTCAGTGGAAATGGGTCTTCTTCTGCCCAGTATGACTCTCTGTGGGTGGTATAGAAGGAGCAATGATGGATCCAGGATTTTGTCATAAGCAAGTTCACTGCAAGTTCTGATACAAGAAGGAAAGCGGAGCTTTCACTGTAAGAAGAGACTTCTGAATGGACAAAGCATATTTTAATTATGTGTCCTCCCTGAGAGAAGCCATTATATCTGGTCCTTCGGACATGACCCAAACTTCCTTTCTTTGCTTCTTTCAGGATCTTATTGTCCTCCGTGATGGGTTTAACCTGCTGCTGCCCAAGGTGAGAAGGCAGTTGTACACAGTGTCTCAGAAGTGAGCAGCGCTGATATCCTGTGAAAAGCCTGTGTTTAACTTGGATTTTCCTAAGCCTTGCTGGGAAGCCAGGAGGTCCTGTCTGGGTTGATCTCAAGAAAGTGAACCGTTGTCTTCCTTTTCTTTCTCAAGTATTTCCCCAAAGCTTCTTTGCTCACCGTGGGAATTATAAGCAACTCCTTATTCGTCTGTGCCACGAGTACTGGTTTCAGAAAACAACTGTATTGTCTTCAGGGTCTGCTTAGACATCCCCTTAACTATATTCCTAGGAGTGTGTCAGCATTCGAGAAGCTATATAATACAATTTTTTTAGGTCAAATACAGCAGAAGTGTAGTGCATTGTTGGCTATCTGACCTGAATGTCTTGGCACACAATTTGCCCTGGACTGTATGTGTGTCAATTATACTCCAAGCAGCTTTATTTCTGACCAATTCCAGGAATAAAGAAAATGCCCAGGGAAAAACCAACTGCAGGATTGGGCTGGGCATGAAGACTGGGCTACACTTGTATCATCTCTTGCTTGAGTTTAGTAGAAAGCAAAATTATGTGCATGCCCTGAAAAAATGAAACACACCATATTTAAAATTAGAAGGGGGTACTCAAGGACTGCACAGATGGTTCCATCCTCTTTTTCTCAGTGTTGTTGTGCTTAAGCATGCTAGCTTCTGCTGTGGTTTTGTTTTTTTCTCTCATTCTGCCTCTCTCCTATCCATCTTGCATCCACCAGCTCGCAAGGGTGATCAGCCGCCTGGCCGACTTTGCTGAGAAGTATGCTGACCTGCCTACTTTGGGCTTCACTCACTACCAGTAAGTGGCCATCAGCCTTTGCTTTCATTTTGTCGGCTGTGCTTTGGTTAAATTGTCCTGCTACTGCTTTCTTTCATCCTTCTTTTTCCCATCTGGGAAAAAGTGGCAGTTGGTACTGCTGGATGTCATTAAGACATCGTTGGTTGTTCAGAAAAGGAGTATGTACCTGACTCCAGAAATTGAACTGGTGCTTTGACTAGCTGTCAGCAGCTGTTTTAACACAGCTTCATAAGCAACACAGTAGTGTATATTCTGGTCTGTTTCAAAAAGCACGATGGGAATTGCAGTAAGCCTGTCTTCCAGTCACATCTTCTTTGTGTTTCTTTTTCTGTCAGTTTAGTTTCAACTGCAGCTTAGAAAGGTTCGTTACTGGCTACTTGGTACTGCAGCTACTCTCATTATAGCTGAAGCTTTCTTCTGAAGTCATGATCCGTCAGTTGTCATACGTCCCTATATGAATCCCTGGGAAGAATCAGGAATAAGTTCTTCTGTTTAACAGGATGATACTGTTTTATGTCTTTTGGGAAACTTGCTTCTTGTGCAGCGCTTACAACAGTGACTGCTTGTAGGAGAGGAGAGGATAGAAAGGAATGGAACGTTATGTTTTTAGGCAGACTACCAAGTCTAAGGACAAGATCTGGAGAAGTCTCTTGTTGAGGTAGTTTAATCTGCTGGTTCATGAAGACAGTTTACTTTCAGAGGTGTTAAACTGGACACCTTGAGGTAAGCCTGATCTTCCAACCCAGTGATATAGAACACCAGAGGCAGGAAAATTAAGCATAGGTCATGTCAGTTTCTGTGTCTGGCACTTTAAAATTTTTCCCAAAGGAGAGTGGGAGCATCAGGTCAGGTCTCTGATTAATTGTCTTGCTGTATATGTCATGTCAGTTCAATCAGTTCTACGTCCCTATTCATCTACAGCTTTTTGGAGGAGTATTCTCAGGGCTCAGTTTTATCTTGGCTTTTGGAAACAGCACGAAGGAGAATTCAAGAAGCATATGCAAGGCGAAGTCATAAAAACTAAGGTGAAGAAGGCATTGATACCTCGGCCTTTTCGGTGTCCTTTCTCGGCAGGGCCTCTGCCCCATTTACAAACAGGTCCATGGTTTCCTTAGTCTTCCCTTTTGCTGCTTAAGGACTTGCGGAGCCTTTCTTGTCACCTTTCACATCCCACATCAGATTAAACTGCAGGTGGGCTTTGGCTTTCCTAACCCTGTCCCTGCCCTGTTGGACAGTTTCTTTGTATTCCACCTGGATTTCCCATCCTTGCTTCCCTGTCTTGCATGCTTCCTTTTCATGTCCGAGCAAGATCCAGGAGCACTTTGTTCACGTGCATGTGCTTTTTTGAAATAGTATAGAGATGGCCTTTGGAGTTAACTCTGCATAATTTAAAAGGCTCTGTGTAATTTTCTCCTCAAAGCATTTGCAGGGGGACAGTGTGGTTGAAGCTTGCAGATACTTATTTCAAGGGGGAGGTCTTACAGAAAATGTTGGCTAGCAGTATTGTTCATTATTGCATGTTTGCCCAGAGGCTGGGGAACGCGTTTTTACAAATAAAAAGGAGCAGTCCCTTGGAGGAATCATTTCAAATCACAGCGCGTACGCAGGTGTGTCTGCACTGAGAAGTTCTCACTGGCCCTATAAATTATCCAGGATGGCTCCTGTGCCCTGGGCGAACAGAATGAGGGTGCGGGATAGATGCACCCCTCTTTCTCCCAGCTCCGCCCCCC
>NW_010134503.1:0-9882 GCF_000699245.1 Pterocles gutturalis
AGGGGGGGTCTGTGCTCTGGGGAGCCCCTCAGACACTCTTTATAAGAGGGAGGGGGGTCCATGCTGTGGGTAGCCCCTCAGACACCCCCCATAAAGGGGGGAGGGGGGTCTATGCTGTGGGGAGCCTCTCAGTCCCTGTCCCCCCACAAAGGGAGGACGGCAGGGCCCTCCTGATGGGGGTCTCATGTCCCAGGAGGCTGATGTCAAGCCCCTGGGGTCTGTCCCCTGTCCCCAAGACAGATGGGTACCAGGCCGTGCTGGCAGGGCGCTGGGGACGGATGGTGCTGAACACATTTCGTGGGTAAAAATAGACCTTTGGTGTTTGGGAGCCAGCTGTCACCTGCCCCACCGATGGGCAGACAAACACATTCCTGCAGAGGTTCTGCCTTTCCCTGATGTTTTTTGGGATGCTTTCTCTCCTCTGCCCTCGCTGGGTAGTTACATTTTTTGTCTTCCCCCTTTCACTGGTCTGGGTGAAAAGCTGTGGCACAGACAGACCTGTGGGATCATGGATACTGAGGTTAAACTCAGGAATTCCCTCCTCTGCTTTGTTTTCCCTTTCAATTTCTTCTCCCAGTTATTTTTCCCATCACTGGTTCATTCTTCTTCTAACGAACCAACCCTTGTTCTCAGCTGCCACAAAAGCTCAGGGCATTGTTCTCCATCTGTTGTTGCTCTTAATTAGATTTTCTTTTAATGCTATTTGCCTGGCTTATTTATGGAGGGGGAGAAAAGTGAAATAATGCATCTCTCTTCAGTTAGACTTGTCTTCACAAAACATATCTATGTTCTAGATGAGCAAATGACTCCCCCTCCCCGTTCCTCTTCTTCCTGTGCGTCTTCAGCACCCTGGGGAAGGGCACCTTAGGTAAAGATTGGTTTTGGGGTAATCTGTTTCAGACAAAAATATATGGTCTGCAAATTATTTTCCTGATGGTTACAGTGATTTGAGCAGTAATGGGTAGAGCCTGATGGTGGTTTTCAGGTTGGGCCAACCCAACAGGATGCGTAATACCGCTTAAACGATAAGGGAGTTCTCCTTTGTTGGGAAGTCTTGAATAACCGAGTTTTTTATCGTTGTCTTTTCTTTTTCCTTTTAGACGGTGTTTGTCGGAAAGAACAAACCGCAGAAAAATCCGCTGAGCTCCTTCCGCTGGCAGGGCTTCAAGCTGGAGGAATATCTCATTGGCCAACCCATCGGGAAGGGCTGCAGCGGCGCAGTGTACGAAGCAGCGATTCCTTTCTCTCGCGATTGTCAGGGGAGTGCGGAGAGCAGCCGCGTCGCAGGGCAGGGGGATCGTGGCTCGGCTTCACAGGCGGCTGAAGAGGAGCCCGGAGAGAAACACCAACAGGCTTTCCCGCTAGCTATCAAAATGTTGTGGAATATTTCGGTAAGGAGTCGGTTCTTAGTCTCTTTTCAAAGTCGAGAAGGGAGTCCCTTTGATCTAGTCTCAATTCGTCTAACTCCAGATGACAGTGCCAGCATCAGGATTATTTGTTTTCAGTCTGTATGGAGGCTGGCTGATTTTGGAGCTGAAATTATTGCAATTGCTGTTGCAGGCGGGTTCATCAAGCGAAGCCATCCTCAATGCCATGGGCCCGGAGCTTGTTCCAGCCACGGGGATGGCCTTAGCGGGAGAATACGGAGCCGTCCCTGGATGCAGGTACAGTCGCTGTGGAAATGGCAGCGGTTCTCGAGTGGTAACATGCTCATTTTATCCATCAATTAATTTTGTAGCACATCTGCACTGGTAAGAAGATGGGCAGAGGTTTCTGTAAGAGTTCCTGAAAGCAGATAAAGCAAAATCTTGGGATTATTAATGGCTCAGGAGGTGTGTACACATGTTTGGGCTAAACAGCGGTGCCTTCAGAAGTGCCGCAAACCTCAGACATCACGCAGGGACGTGCTGCTGGCTGCCTTGGGGATTTTTCTGCCCAGGAAGGTGGAAACTGTTTTAGTGCAGGGAAGCTGGCGAGAAAAAAAAAATGGAAAATTGCTTGTTTCCCACTCTTTCACCCGAGTGAGAAGTGAGCAAATTGGCATGAAGGTGGAAAATTGCACAGAAATTCTGAAATTATCTTGAGTTAGCTATTTGTTCAAAAATGCATCTTGCTGTTTGATTGAAACAATGGAGACTGCAGTCCAGATTGTCTGATTTAAATTTCAAATATATTTCAGCTGCTGATAGAAATGAATAATGAATGCTGTGTGGTACGGCGCGAGCTGAGAACGCAGCAGAGCAGCCGAAGGGATATTTGACATTCAGGGGATGAAAGGGGAGAGATCTGTTTGCAGATACAGATCAGGAACCTGCCTGTCCTTGCAGTGGGCGCTTCCTGCCTGTGCCATCGATTAGGGGGTCTCAACTGATATGCCTAGTGTGGAGCTGACCTTTATTTTATGTCTCACAAAGTAATTGTGTTTGTTTTGGGGTTTTTTTTCCCTCTAAAGCTGTGATTGTAGTTCTTTTTGAGCCTGGGACTGGCTCTGTCTTTGTGAGCAGTGTAGAAGGGCTGCACGTTAAGCGTAAGGGTTTCCAGCAAAGCTTCTTTTGCAGCGCAGGTAAAGCACCAGTATTTCCAGTCTGGCCGTCATATATAGGGATGTCCAGTTACAGCAGAGTGTTTGTGAGAGCCACAGGTGAAGTCTTGGTGTATCAGCAGCTGGTGCTGCCCTGCTGCGGACGGTTCAGGCTGCTGTGGGAAGTGCCGGGGTGGATTCTGAACTCCTGCCTGCTGCTGCGGTGGATCTGCCCGGGCTGTGGGCGCTTTGCATCAGCGTGGGAAACGCTGGGCTGAGGTGTCAGGAAATGGCCGTGAAGGCAGGGAGGTTGCTGTCCCTGTTCTTTCTGACCAAATGGTTTCCAGGATGTGAACGTTCGAATGTGCAGCCCTGTAATCTGTACTCAGCAGCCGTAATGCTCTCTGTAATAAGGTTTTCACTGCAGAATAAACGTGTTTGCACTCTACTTTGGAACTCTCTGGTGGGGGGAAAAGGCCATATTAATGAAAAGTCATTCCAGAAATAAGAGATGTGTCTGTGATAAACCAGAACTGACCTGTGGTATTTATATTTTTGCACAGAAAACCTGTCCTGGGGAGGAAGAAGCTACAACCTCATCCAAATATCATCCAGGTGATTCGAGCGTTCACATCCTCAGTCCCTTTGCTGCCCGGAGCCTTCACAGACTATCCCGATGTTCTTCCGTTAAGCCTGAATCCCAGAGGGATCGGTCACAGCCGCACACTCTTCTTGGTGATGAAGAAGTAGGTTGAGAGAAGCTTGTTAATGTGATTTTTGCTTTTCGTGAGCCTGCCCAGCGGGGCTGTGTTCTGCTGCTACACGGGTCCTTGCAAAGATTTGGCCTGGGCTGCTGCCAAAAAGCAGAGTACGCTCTTGGAAATGCCTCCTAAGACCTGTGCCAAGTCCTTGAGTTTAACTCTTGTTCGACGGCGAAGACAAGCTGTTCTTTTTAATAATTACCCCAAATTAGAGTAAGAAATGTGAAGCTTGTCTACATTTGTCTGCCCTTCTGAGTCTGAACTTCACCCCTAGTCTGAACATGCCGCTAGAGACGGAGTAGAATCAGTAATGAGGTTTATTAGTGCTCGGCATCGCTGCCTTTCTCAGCTGGGTTTTGGTTTTGAGTAAGTATTGCAGTGCCTTTGACACAGAAGCACCTTCTGTTTCCCACTCTTTTGTTCTGGCTGTGTCTGGAGAAGCTCTCTGTCCTCTCTGTATTTCAGGAATATGTTCTTTCAATCAGCACATCTCATTTTGCTCATACTATCTGTGTTATTAATCTCCCTCCTCTTCTGTGCAAAATATAACACCAGTACATAAAAACCTGTCAGAATGACCACTGGAGTCCCTCGCTGTGCTCTTTAAGAGCCTTCTTTTATTCACAGTTGTTGATCTTGGGCGAGAGTGCCAACAATTGAGTGGTGAGTGTTGTTGCCAAACAGGATTTGAGAACAGGGGAGCAGTGTCAGGGTGAGGCTGGGAGGTGGGAAGGCATTGCAGAGGTCACATTCGAGCGTGCTGTGTCCCCAGCCAGCCAGCACTGAGGTTGAACTGCAAGCCGTAAGCTTCCAAGAGCTAATTCAGAGTTTTCCCTTGTTCTAACTAGTTATCCCTGCACGCTGCGCCAGTATCTGAAGGAGAGCTGTCCGGATGTTCGTCTTTCCACGATGATGATTTTACAGCTCTTGGAAGGCGTGGACCATCTTGTTCGACACGGAATAGCACACAGAGACCTGAAGTCTGACAACATCCTGGTTGAATTTGATTCTGGTAGGTAGCTCATTGAGTCAGTGATGATTAAGTCCCACACAGGAGTGGAAAAATGAGCATCAAACCCTTTGAAGAGTCTCAGGTTTTGTTTTTAGCTTATGGCTTGCTGTCGCTGCAGCTCTGGGGAAGTCATTTGTCCTGTCTGTGCCTCAGGTTTTGGATTATTAAAACAAACTTGAAAGGAGCGTTGCTCTGTAATCAGATGGACAGACGCAGGGCGATGCGTCGCAGAAGCACAGCGATCGTTGGTGGGAGCAGATGGGATGTATAGTAATGCCACGTTTGCGAGGCTGGAGGTGCCTTTGCTTCAGGCTCTTGGCTCTGTCACCAGCATTTTCATCATCTTGTTCTCCTGTCAGCCTCTCTGACTGAGATTTTAATTACCTGAGCTCTTTTCCAGTGTGACTGAGATTTAAACAGGCAGGAAACAGTAAGAGGCAGGCAGATCTGTGTAATTAAAGGTCTTGGTACAGCAGCTGTGGAAGGTTTTCAGCGATACTAATGCCATCCTCCTTTTCTCGAAGGGAAAACTTCTCTGGAGCTATCCTGAATGCAGTTAGCAATGATCTGAAGTGTCGATTTTTTCCGTATCGGGGCCTGGAGAAGTAATGATTCTACTTTGCAGTGTCTGACTTGTCATCAGGACAAGGACTGTTAACTAAGGCAACGTTTCTCCAGCCTTTTGCTAGAGCTGAGTGTACATCTGTATGCTGATAGCTTCTGCTACAGATAGAAAAAAAGGGAAAAAAATATATTCCTCCGTCATGGATGAGTCTCTAACCTTATGTGTCTTCAGTTTTATGGTGTCTGCGACATTTTGAGAGACTCGTGTTCCACGGGGAGCAGTAATATCCTCTAAAGAGGAAATAAAAGAACAAGTTTTGTTTTAATAAAACCAGTATTTCACCTAATAATAGAGGTGAAGCAGGAGAACGGCGTGTGGTCATGCTGGTTCCTGGGGGTACTGAGGCTGATCCAGAGCAGCGTCTCTGCTGTTGCTGTGATGTGGTGTCTGATGCAGCCAGGTCCTCCCGAACCGAATGCTAACTCTGCTAGTCCTGTGTTGTTTGCAGCTGGCTGCCCCTGGCTGGTGATCACGGACTTCGGTTGCTGTTTGGCAGATGAAAGCATCGGCTTGAAGCTGCCTTTCACCAGCTCTGGCATGGATCGGGGCGGCAACGGCTCTCTGATGGCACCCGAGGTAAATTCCCTGGTAGAAATGGTTTACTTTGCTGACATAACTCGGTCGTGCAAGGCAGCACCTGTAGCTGGTTGTGCAACTGTTCTCGCCCTACACTCCATCGTGGAGAGCCATGTTCCGTACCACATCGTAGGTCCATGTCCTACCTTCAGTTATGCTTGCTAAACATCTCTGCGTTAATAAAAAAAGTGCTTTTGGACCTGTGCTGAGCCGTTGTCAAGCGGACATGTTGAGCACTGAAAGGTAAAACATAATCAGTTGGTGTTAAGAAGCAGAACTGACCTTTCCCACAAACAGTTTGCTCTTCTGTCTTTTCCTGGGCCCCTTTCTGTGTAGCTATTAAAGAAGTTTGTGCAGTAATCCTTGTGTTGTGACAGTAGTTTCTGGATGAAGTTCAACATGGCTGTGAAATTATTTACAGTTCCTTTTTATTTCTCTGTAATAAAAGCAAAGACACCCTTCACTGCCCACTTGACCCGCAGCACCTTGCCTTGCTGAAGTGCTGGTGCAGTGTGGGTTGGTCATTGGCATGTCTCCTTTCTACCTAAAATCCCAGAGGGAAATAGCCCTCAGGACTGGTCAGGGGTGACAACTAAATCCCAGGCACAATGACCAGCCTCCTCCTGGTGTCCTGGTGAGCTGAGCAGTGTCGAGAACATGCCAACAAGAAATATTTACACCAGGGATTTAGATAAAACCTAGCTTTGGTTTCACTCTCTATTTCTTACAGCAGAAGTGCTGACTCAACCCTTGAAAATTAGTTTTAGCACAAAGCCCACACCGGAGCTGTTCATTTGAACGTCCCCATCTCTGTGACAGGTGAGCACAGCATCATCAGGTCCGGGCGCGGTGATCAACTACAGCAAAGCCGACGCTTGGGCTGTTGGAGCAATTGCTTATGAAATCCTCGGCCTGGCCAATCCTTTCTACGGCTACGGGGACTCAGCTCTGGAAAGCAGGACTTATCTTGAAGAGCAGCTGCCGAGCCTGCCCGATCACGTGCCGCCGGAGGTGAAACAAGTGATAAAGATGCTGCTTCAGAGGGATCCCAATAAGGTAGGAAGCTGGGGTCTTGAAGAAGTCATCCAGCAAGGCTTTGGAAGTGTTGTCTGTAGATTTTTTTTCTTTCGAAGGCTCAGGACTGTAATCTTGATACTCCTGCAGTCTAGGTAACGATCAGAGACAAACACAAGGTCTTTGCTGGAGTACAGTGCAGCCTCTCACACGTGGCACTGAATAGTTTCAGGGTTTTTGCAGATGTTTGTGGGACCGGACTGTGAATTGGGGGGGTTACATTCAGTTGCTTGATAATAAATAGTCACAAAGAGCTTTTTTATTCACAGAGGCTTTGTGGTGCCTTAGAGGAGGCCTGAGGGACTTTTGGCATCATAGATGCTACCTGCTAGCGATGTGACAGGATTGCAGCAGGATCAGTTAATCTTCCCTCTCCTTCCCTTTGCAGAGGTTGTCTGCTAGAGTTGCTGCTAACGTGCTTCACCTCAGCCTCTGGGGTGAAAGCGTTCTAGCATCCAAGACCCTGCAGCCCGACCAGATGATCGCCTGGCTCCTCTGCCAGTCTGCGGCTGCTCTGCTGATGGATGGACTGGTGGATAAAAGCCGGGTAGAAACCAAAATGAAGATGTGCTTTTTGGCAAACCTCGAGTATGAAGACCTCTGGACAGCGCTATTCCTGTTGCTGGCCTGGAGAAGCCGGTGTGGGTGAAGAGTCTGAGACACGATGGTGCGGTAGATAAACAGCACTTTTTAACAGCACATAGGAATCTGTCATTTCTGTCTGCCCGGAATCCTGTAGGGCTTTAGGGAACAAAACTGCAGGTCTGTGTTGAAGAGATTGAGTTTCTAGCGAGCATTAGCATGCGCTGCTTTTCTCTTCCTGCTAGAGGAAGCGCCCTCACTGTGTTATTCTCTTGGTATAAGAGTGTGTGGACCTTGCAGGTGTCCTGAGGTACGTGGTTGGTTTTGCTCACATTTGGGAATTCTTGATTGATTTCTGAGTCATGTTTAATGAAGCAAATTCCCTTTCGGAAGAGGGGGTGTGTGTGGGAGGAGGCACTGTCTAGCTGCTCTGTACACGGAAGCGTCACAGATTTAAACAATACACTGAGAAAGGGACATGCAATCTTTTATTTTCTTAGGGAAACTGACAGTATTCATATGATGATATTTCTCTGCAGCCGGATCTTGCTATAAAATTACATCCTGAAAGCCTCCTGGTGCAGTGCTGCCTGGTAACGTGAGCGTCAGGAGCTGCTCGCTTCTCAATAACACGCCACTAAACATCTTGCTAGCTGTACGCAAAACAGACAAAGTTCATTGAGCTCCAAACCCACTTAGATTTGTTTCTTGGCTGTCGTAGCTGCTGCTGCAGGGTCCAAGGCTGAGGCTAACTGTGTCCAGTTAGGATAATGCTGCAAAAAACCCAGGGCTAACCTGCTGAAAGGGTTTAGTGTGATCCTCTTCTGTTTTACCTCCCTGTTTTTTCTGTTGAACGATGAAGTAACATCCTTTGGTGGGTGAGGACAGGAGGCAGCGATGTTTGAGCAGCAGCAGTCACGTTTACGAAAACATCATTGGATTTAATGTCTGTAATTGTGTTAAGAGGAACTCGGGAGGAAGTTCTGTATGCTTGTTGGACAATAAATTGAAGAGGAAGCTCTGCTGCTGAGTGGGTTCTCTAAATCCAGTTCGTCTGTTGATGGGAGCCAGGCTTTAGGAGCCGAGGGAGCCATGTAGCCCTGGCTCTGGCATGTCGTAAAAGATCGCTCAGCTCTTTCCAGTCCTGTCTCCGAAACACGTTATTTTATTCCAAGTGGAGTTTCCCAAAGAGGAGCAGACCTTGCCTCGGGAATGTGCCCGTTTCATACTCTCCTGCACGGAAAATCCCTGCAATTTCCAGGTTGATGACCTTGTGTGTGAAATGGCCGATGGCCTTGAGCAGATCATCACGCAGTAACATGCTAGCGCGGTCTCGCACGCTGAAACGGCGTCTAGGTCGGCAACAGAGCAAAATTCCCTACCGAAATGGCCCTGCTCCTTTTGCCCGTGAACACAGCACGCTGCTGGGGCTGTAAAGAGGCTCGGCGAAGAGCACAGAGCCTGGGAAATTGCAGGAAAAGAGCTCTTTGGGCAAAAAGGTGCGGAAAATGAACTGTTTAATCTTGGTCTGACCCAAGCCAAAGCTGCTACTGCCTTTTCCTGCATACTGAGTGCTTGTAGCACATTTTTTGCTGCCTTGAGTTTGTGTGCGCTCTCCTGTGAGCTCTGTCCCCCTCTATCCATCCACGAGGCCAGTTCTTGGACACCGTGGAGCTTTTTGAAGGGTAAATACTGTCACTTTTCTGGCAGATCTCTGACATCTCCTTCTGTCGTTCTGCTGTCTGCGCCAGCAAGAGCTGGGCCGCTCAGCAAGATGCAGTTCCCGTTGTTGATGTGCCGAGTCTTTTCTTGTCCCTGCCGTACGGGACTTGGAATACACACATGTTCCAAATCCAGACCGACTGTGCGGAACCGGCTTTCTGCTGTGAATGTTCTGGTTTTTTTTCCCTTGCCTTTCTCTCCCAGGTCCAGTTGCTACATGAGCAGGGAGCAGAATTCGGAGCTGGAGCCATCTGATTTCAATCGTGTCGTTATTAGGCCAACCTGGGTTTGATCTGTGCTGGTTAACTCCAGACACTGGAAACTTACTTCCCCTGGAAATCATCTCATTTCATCTCTCTGTCCTCAAAAATGGTCTAAAACGCTTCTCCTGCAGCACCGGTTCTGATTCTTAAATCCCTGTTACTGCTTCTCGCTTGCTTGCATTTTGTCTGTCTGCAGTTTTGCCGAGGTTAGATTTTTTTTTTGTTTTCTTTCACTGCCTGCCTTCCGTTAATGAGACATTTTTATGATTATTCAGCATTCTGGGTGCTTTTTTAAAGTGCCGTTTATATGCTGTTAATGCAACAAATGCCGCCTTATATTCTGCACGTGCCAGAGGGGAGCATTTCCCAGCATGTCCCTCTTGTCGGAGATGCTCAAGCTGAAGTCCCTTGCTGACACGTTTATTCACAGTGTTTTCTGGGAAGCAAACCATGCCGTGGGGAAAGAGGGTGTGGCTGGGAGGAGGGGTTCAAAGCCTGAGCCAAATCTGTGGCCTTCTGACCGCCCTTTGAACTCCGGGCAGGGCGGAGGGAGGGATGGCGGAGGCAGCCCGGCCCCTCCGCCCCTCCCAAGCCGGGACAGCCACCGCAGTGCCCCTCGCTCTGCTCCCTGCGGGGCAGAGGGTGGGAGCCCGTGGGGCAGGATGAACATCCTGCTCCGGGCTGGCTGCAGCCAGCTGCTGCCCTGGGAAGCCGGGCTCCATGCTCGCAAGCGGGCTGCGTTTGCG
>NW_010134504.1:0-465 GCF_000699245.1 Pterocles gutturalis
TGAGGGATGTGGAGATGCCTGGGTCTCCACAGCACACCTTGACACAGTGAAAGGTTCAGGTCATCCTCCATGTGATCCACCCAACACTTGCGGGGACAATATATACTCACAGTTGTTAACAACAGTCAGTCTTTATTTCTAAGAGTCACACCAAGAAGTTAGGTTGGAGGTGGGCCCTCATGTCTCAGCATCAGCTGGAAGGAACGAGCAAAGTTGTTGGCCCGCATGCAGCTGTGGGTCTCCTCTGCCAGGGGCAGGAGGAAGGCCAGGAGCAGGAGGAGCAAGAGGAGCAGTTGCAATGGTAGTGCTGCCCAGCACAGTCGCTGCAGGAATGAGCACGCACGTCCAGAGCGCTTCTGGAAGACACAAACCAGCAGCTTTTAATGCTTGATCAATTGGTTGCTTTTCACATTTTCCTCAGTCTGTTTCATACATGCTCGTACTCTTTCCTTACCACCTTTCACC
>NW_010134505.1:0-388 GCF_000699245.1 Pterocles gutturalis
GACTGGGGCCACATCGCTGTGCCAGGAGTCATGTTGCCAGCTCCTCTGAGCGGCCAAAGCTCTAGATTTCTCTGGCAGTGCTTGGGATTTAAAGACAGGGGAAAAGAAAAGGGAAAAGGGAAAAAAAAAAAAAAAAAAAATCCTTCAACAGTAGATATTTTTGTTCTCTTATCCTCTCAAGACGGCTGGGTGCAGGAGCTGTCACGCCGCCCTCAGCTCTCACACCCTCTGGTACGTCCTCGCACACCCAGGCTGCACGAGACAGCAGGCAGGCTGATTTTTTTCTTTAGCTGCAGGCAAAAAAAAATTCAGTTTCAAGGTCACCTATTTTTCAACTCCTTCGTCTGTATTTACCGAATTTCCGAAGGGCCGGACAGCCCGGCCCGCA
>NW_010134505.1:401-659 GCF_000699245.1 Pterocles gutturalis
GACCGGGCTCGGGCTCGCCAGGGAGTCATTTTGGTTTGGATTTAAACATTAAAGCCCAGAGGGAATGCGGGTGGTTTGTCCCCAGTGTGTGACAGGGGCACCCGTGCAGTGTCTGATGGGGACAGGGAGCACCAGCCTGGGGAAAGGCCAGCGGGATCTTCCGGAGAAGGTCTGGGAGGTGACAAGGAACAGGCGTGATGCTGGTGGCCCGTGTGGGCAGGGACTGGCCAGGGGGGGTCTGTGAGGATGGGGGAGTCC
>NW_010134505.1:703-997 GCF_000699245.1 Pterocles gutturalis
GGAGGGGATTGGGGGACAGGGACAGGCCAAGGGGATCTGTGGGGAGAGGGACACCCAGGGGTACATGAGGACAGGGACAGCCTGGAGGGGATGTGGGGACGGGGACAGTCCAAGTGTTTCCGTGGGGACAGGGACAACCCAAGGGTGTCCATGGGGACAGGGACACCCAGGGGTCCACGAACGCGGGGACATCCTTGGGGGGTTACACAGGGACAGGGCACACAGGACCAGGACCCCGGGGGGGCACGGGGACAGGGACACCCCCGAGGGGTGCACAGGGACACAGGACACCCC
>NW_010134506.1:0-58275 GCF_000699245.1 Pterocles gutturalis
TATTATTATTTTATCAACAGAAGAGCGCTGCATACTAACTTCTGCTATTTGGTTATATCAGTGTAGTACTGACTGCCCACAGCTTATATAGGCACTCACGGTAACATGAAGGTACTTTTGTTAGAAGTATTTCTTGTATCCCTATGCACAGACAGTAATTGCTTGGCCAATAATCCTTATATACATAGCAGCTTTCTCTGCAGGTTACTTGCTGGTTCTAGATTTTTATCAGACATATTTAATGTTTGGTTTTCATTACAGATGTCTGAAAAAATTCCGTATAAAGTGAATTTGGACTTTGTTCACAACTGCTTGCTGAAACGGGCAATTCACAGTCAACAGAAGTTTTTTAGAACTCACAAAAATAGGAGGCAAGTTATGCAAACGACTCATCTTAGTCCTCACGCATGGAGTGTGAGGCACGTGCACTTGGCAATGCTTTATTTCATAAATGGGCCCAGACAGACTCTCTGGTTTGCTGAAGCTCTGTGCCTGTTGCTTTCCCCTTCATCATGTTAAAGGCAGAGGGAAGCCTGTCTAGGGTGCATCAGGACATGAAGCAGATGCTATGGAGTGGGGCAAGCTGCCTTCAACTTGACTCTAGGAGGCTTTTTGTAATGCTTTTTGTCATCTTATGCCACCTATGAGTTATTGCCACTACAGTACAGTTCCAACATATGCTTAAACTGGGTAGTTCCTCAGCTGGCTACCTGCAGCAACCATCACCATGCAGGTGCAATCTGTTGGGCTCTTGGGCACTTCAGCATGGAGTGCATGGAGTACTTAAACATGTCGAATTCTTAAGATTTCATAAAAGCCTGCACTGATTTCAACAGCTAAAAGGGTGGTCTCCGTATTCCTAAGGTTATTTTGCAAAGCTCATTAATGCGCCTGACCCAGACTCCAAGGCCAACGTATTTTAAAAACATGCCAGCAATAATCTCATTAGATGTCATTACAGCTCCTGGTCAGCAGTTAAAATGACAATGCAAATCAAAGTTTTCAAAGGTATGGCCAGGTGAGCTGCAAGTGGAAGTAAGAAATGTGGTCACTGGTGGGTCCACTCCTGAAGAAGGAGATACTGAAATACTTTACAAATTACAAAATTACATTACAAATTAATTGCTAATACAAATGGAATGGGGCACAGAAGAGAATTGGGAAAATATTTCAGAAAATGCCTTGCTGTCAGAATTTGAGAGATTTGATGTGTTTGGCTTCTCAGAGAAGAAATCAACACATTTATTTCAAGAGTGGTTTTCAAGAGACTTCACATAAAGAAAATTTCTGGTATTCTAGAGCACTTTGTTTCAGTGTATAACTTCTCTACAAAAGACAAAAAGCCAAACACCTAACCCAAAACAACTGCTGAAAGCTGAAGCCAGGCAAATTAAAATGGAATATGAGGCAACTGGCTTTATGACAGAAGCCAATCAACCACAGGGACACCCTACCAAATGAACTGAGGACTCCTCCGTTGCCTGAACTTTTGAATCACCCTGCACATTTTTTGGAGGATAACTTTGGCCAACCCGAATTAGTTGGCTTAAAAGGAATATATGGGCATCATCTATTAACCACATAACTGAACAGCCTCTTCTGGAGAGGTTCATCTTACCTAATTTTAGATATAAAGTCAGAAATCTAAGTACTAGCCATCTACTCTGGGCTCATTTTATAGTAAGTACAGAGAAAAAGCTGGTTCTGCTTTCCTGCCTTAGATGCCCAGCTGGACATGGGATGAATCATCTTCAGCTAGTGCCTATTTCTCTATGATGACTATGGAAGGCACTTAGAAAGAGTCTTTAGCTCAGAAACAGACATCCAGCTTTTAGATACTGAAACCAGGGCAGATGAATTTCACCTGAGTTTATCGAGCAACTAGCTGAAATGGACTCTGCAGTGGAAAACTGAAGTCAATGCTCAACCATTATTTTGATCATGGTTAGCAACTGGAGAGTAATCTGTCACTGTGTCTCTCAGGCATCAGCAGCAGGTAATACTGATAAAAATCACCCAGAATGAACAGTGCTGCTCTGGTGGCTTCAAGGAAAGTACAACAATTAACCACAGTACGAGAGTGCATTGTATGACTGTTCTTGTTCAGTAACTTTACAGCCCATGTGATGTGCTACTGGCTTTTCAGTGGGAACAGCAAAACAGGTTTCGTGCTCCAAAAACTTTACAACTCAATTTGGACTCTGACGCACCCAAACAGAGAAAGGCAGTAAAGGAATAAAGGAAGGAAGGACCACTGCATGACAAGACCGGGTGGGGAAAGTATACACTTGTCTTGCTGTCACTACCTCTTCCCCTGACACTGCTGGGACTGAGAACTAGGTTTAGGGATGACAGAGAGCTGAATGGTTTTCTTGCATTGTCCTTCTGACTCGAGTCACCACAGCACAGAGCAGGACCGTTTAACTCTGCAGCACTGTGCAGAATGAAAGACAAAGCCACGAGAAGCAATCTTGTTTCTATGTGTCGTAAAGATGCAAAACATTGATCAAGTGTTAGATTTGTCAAACTGAATCGCAGCTTTTGCATACATTTCAATATGATGTGTATCTGTGCATGAAAAGGCAGCTGAAAGTCAAACAGGTCCTGTGATGATGGTGTTGACGCTGTAACTTTGCATAAAATTATCTGGAAATCAGAATTTTCTGGGAGAAAAAGAAGCAAGCACAGTGCCCTCTGGGCCTTTATTGACATGAAAATGCTTGCACAAAGCATTATGAAGTTAAATTGTTTCAAATAAAACATGTTTTCTGTATTTAGTCTATGATTCTTAATAGAGGGATGAGGTTCTACAAAGTGCTGCACTTTCCACTGGTTTGAAACAAAAATATACGCAGCACCTTTTTCCCTTGCGAGCCATTCTCCCACTGGCGCAACTTCATTGTCTCATTACTCCCTACATGAAAAGCAGAATCAAGTCCAAATGCATCTGTGCCCTGTTAAAGGAAACTATGCTGTTTTGCTGTAACTTAAAATGCATTTTCTTATTTAAGCTTTACTCTCTTATGATCCAGAAATCATTAAAATTGAGATTTTCTCCATGCTCACCTAATTAGAACAAAGACAGTTTTCTCTAGGATACAATGAATTATAAACATGTATAATTGGTGATGCATCATGCAGAACAGACTGATGGAACTCATTACTTGAAATCTCTATTTCTATACCATCATTCTCTCTCTGTGCCTACTCATTCAAAGAACCTCCTTTGAACATAAAGATGAGTAAGTATGAATTCTTGTCAAGTGTGCCTTTCTACCCCAGAAATTTTGGGAAAAAACCCCAAACATTCTGCAAGTCAAATCTCAGGGAGCTGAGCAGTCCCAATTCTACTTCAAATAAGGAAGCCTAAAGTGCACAGATGTCTTTAATTTAGGTATAGGAGCAGCCCCTAAAGCTCCAGTGTGTCTTCATATATTTGTAGTTAAGAGTTTGTTGATAAGGTTGTTCAGAGCTCCAGGAAAAATATTGGAGTTTAGCACTGGTTTCTGAGTCTAAAGCCTTTGGGAATATATTTAGTTTAAATACAGGTGTCAGGGCACATCTTCAGACCCCCTGGGATTGTCCCTGGCCAGCCTACTTCACTCCAGAATCTCAGTTACTTCACCAAGTGACAGCAGAAAACACTCTGAATGCCTGTAGGTGATCATGATCAATAGCTTCTTTAAAGTCAAATTTGTCAAAGTGTCAATTCATCAAGAGACTATTGTTTAACTCAAATGATACCTACCATGTAACCTTTAGTGTCACGTAACATGCACGGAGTTACCTGCTCTGCAGTACTCGTGTGAACCATGGGCATCTTCTAGCTTTGGACTGACATAACTTTGTATCACCTTAGAGTAATCCCATTAAAATAAATTGTGCTTGACTGAAAAACAGATAAATTAAATCAGAACAAGAGGTGTATGGATACTTTGATGGCTGCCAACAATATTCCCATTACTGGTAATACTTTCAAGAATGTACATTTATGCCTGTCAAGACATGCCCTTGCCGCTGTTCTTCCCTTTCCCTGGCAATGTTATGGACCTTGGATTCTGCTAGCTCCATACAATCTGCTACCTAAAATATCAGGGCAATTGCTTTAATGGATCAGAGGTACTCGTGCAAATATATATTATTCGCACCTGCTATGTAGAGTGGACGTGGTTAAACGTGACATGAGAAGTGAAAATCACTGAGTTTATTTCTTTTAAAGAGTGCAAATGTTCTGTGTATGTTTGTAAGAATCTGCCAGGTCTATGTCTTTTTTTTTTTTTTTTTTTTTTTTTTTCTTTTCAAAGTGGCTATATAAGAGGCTTTTGTTTGAACATCTGGCGTTGTTCAGAATTCCTTCAATTTATACCTTTTACAGTAATTTTTAGGCATTCTGTCTAACTTTTTTTTTCCGGAGTCATGGTCAAGACTAAATTTTAAATCAGCTCAGACTGATACAGAATACAATCAAACTAAGAGAATTTACATTATTCCTTAAATGGGAGTTGTAACTTTATTCCAATATTCCTTGCTTTAGCTGACAAGTATGTAGTTCTAGAGACAGTTTGATGAAAATATTATATAAAAATTATATTTTCAATGGGTAATATGCTATACAAGGCTGTTTATCCTATGCCAGACTGCTCTAGCAATTAAGCACCTCTTCAGAAAATTGCTTAATAAAAGATCAACACAAATCTCTTTGATTTTAAACAGAAGAAAACAACTGCTGATTGCAATAGTACTATTGACAAATGATGATGCTTTAATCAAAACTATTGCAGTAGCCTTTTCTATATGGACTGCAAAGGTAGCCCTACTTTTTGCACTAAAACATAAAAACCAGGCACTTTTGAAAGTAACAACAGAATTGGAATCAAAGTCTGTAGAAAGTAATCTCTGAAATTTATGCAATTAGCCAAGAAGTACTACCTTTTTTTCCCTCTGTATAAATAATGTTAATGATTTCCTGGATTAGCACACTAACTCCCAGCGCAGTTAATTATAGTCTTACATTTCTATATTTATATTTTGCTCTTCCTAATTAGGAAAGAATTTCGGAATCCTTAAGGAAAGAAATGTTTCCTTAAGTATAAATGAAGTGTAAGAAATTTTCTTGTTTCCCATCTTAACCTTCTCAACATCTACCAAAACAGTCTGCATTGAAGAGGATACCATACTATCTTGGGGTAAAGGGACCATTACAATAAATGAATTTTTGAATAGTTGTGGATAGTAAACAGCAAGAGAACCTCAGAATATGAATGCCATTAAAAAAACCAGAAAGCATCCATGGGGCAGGTGTCTCTGTTATTACCTGGTTGGCTGCACAAACCAATTTCCCAAATACCAACATGTAGAAATGCAAAGCATTAAACTGTACATTTTAGAAAATATCACATCAAGCTGCATAATGAATGATACATCCCACAGTTTTTCATGTTTTGGGGGACCTAGCCAATTTATATCATGGTGGTCTCTGTCTGCATAAATGACTGAGCCCTTGAATTGCGGTGGAGCTGAGAAATGCTTTCTGATCCATTCCGAGAAATCGAAGAGCTGTGGAGTCTGTAATCTCTGCCTGCTGTCTGCTTCCAGCACAAACTCCGCCATTTTCTTTTCAGCTCCCCTTGCACCTGTGTTACAAAGAAAATGCACCATATGAGCTGAAAATGTTCTTTTCACATGAGGAACTTTTCCTCGTCTATTTACTGTCAAATGGGGACCTCTAGGAATAGAATCATGGAATGGTTTGGGCTTGAAGGGAATTTTAAAGATCATCTTGTTCCACCCCCTCATTGGGGGGAATATCTTCAACTAGCCCAGGTTGCTCAAAGCTCCATTCAGCCTCATCTTGAACACTTCCAGTGATGGAGCATCCACAACTTCTCTGGGCAGCCTGGTCCAGTGTCTCACCACCCTTATCATAAAAAATTTCATCCTTATGCCCACGCTAAATCTACCCTCTTTCAGCTCAAAAACTGTTACCCCTTGTCCTGTCACTACAGGCCTTGCCTAAAAATGTTTCTGTCTTTCTTATAAGCCCCCTTTAAGCACTGAAAGGCTGCTGTAAGGTCTCCCCGCAGCCTTTTCTGCAGGCTGAACAACTCCAACTCTCTCAGCCTTTCTTCATAGGAAGGAGAGACATTCCAGCCTTCTGACCATTTTTGTGGCCCTCCTTTGGAGTCGCTTTAATAGGTCCATGTCCTTCATGTACTGAGGACAGTCACCTCGCTTGACTTGCTGGCCATGCTTCTTTTGATGCAGCACATGATTGGCTTTCTCAGCTACACGTGCACATTGCTGGCTCACATCCAATTTTTCATCCACCAGTATGCCCAAGTCCTACTCCGCAAAGCTGCTCTCAGTCCATTTATCCCTCAGTTGGATTGCCCTGAGCCATGTGCAGGACCTTGCACTTGGCCTTGTTGAACTTCAAGAGGTTCACATGGATCCACTCCTCCAGCCTGTCAAGATCCCTCTGGGTGTCATCCCTTCCTTCTAGCACATCAAAACAGTTTTTACAAAGATTAAAAAACCGAGGTGAAGATTACGTCTACACTGTCTGGGAGGAGATGGGCCAAGGCCACTTTCAATCAGTTTTGTATCACTTCTGCTGCAACAGTAGCTTTGGGTATCTAGCTATTAATCACACCCACTGAAAGCATAGAATCAAAAAATTAGCCCAAAATCAGGCATCTCATGAATACCAAAGACCAGAATAGCACTCAGGAGACCTGAATGCCAGTTCCCTGTGCAAGCAGGTGTCTTCTGACAGATTCCTCCTGTCAGGCACTGCATGCTGTTTAATATCTATTCTGTCTTAAAAAGTGGCTGATATTGAGAGGAATTCCTTGCATCTTCCTCAGTTGAGATTAGGAAAGCTGCTACATGCCGAGAACTTACGAAAATCTGCTGGCATTCTGGGGGTTAGATTCTTGCAGAAGATTGCCCCTAAATACTTACTAAAATGGTGTTTCAAGTTTTGGATAAATTTCTGTAACTGTTGCACCTCACTTGCACAGGACACATTGCTTGTAACAGAGATAGAATTAGATCATGTAAAATAACAGAAGACACACTTACTAACACCTCAGTTTGCAAGGAATTAGATTTCAAACAGCTCTTAACTCTTCACTCAAATACATTAATTTCTCCTGCTGCATAGAAACTGCCACATATATAAATTCTATAAATAGGAATGCA
Organism: Pterocles gutturalis; assembly: GCF_000699245.1. Taxonomy (NCBI): domain Eukaryota; kingdom Metazoa; phylum Chordata; class Aves; order Pterocliformes; family Pteroclidae; genus Pterocles; species Pterocles gutturalis. The sequence continues at coordinate 7,204 of NW_010134506.1, forward strand.
AATGTCTTCTAAAAGAGCTTCATGTATTAGAGTGGAATTATAGGGGAATTTATACATTTATTGAAAACAATATTTAACAGCCTTAGTAGGAAAGGTGAGACTTACTTCACTGTTCAAAAAACAATACAGGACTGCAACAATCAACCCCTGGAAAGAGACAATGGTCCCCAGTTAGTAGGCAGCACCAACCTAGGTCAATAAAATTTGTTTTGAATAAAAACTTTAGAATTTACCTGAAAAGATCCCAAACACAACTCAAAGATTATTTTGTAATTATTGGAACTGCGGTCAGGAAATAGAGCAAACACTGTGTAGTGAACTCCAAATAACGGAATAAGCAACAACGTGGATTTTGCAAGTCTCCTGGATAAATAAAAGAAAAAGCTGGAGTTTAATGATAAGCTCTTGTTTTACTAAGATAAGAACCTGATGCAATGCTGTTTACATAAACCTTGTATGACTTCAGAGTTATAAACAGTCTTATTAAGAGTAATTTATTGCAAATCGTTTTCCTTTCAGGCTTGCTATGAGATTAGCCACATACTGACCTCATAAATTGACGTGTGCAATTCCATGTTACACTTGACCTTGCTGACCTTCACTCTTTCAAAAGCTGGTAAAAGGCTGAAGGGCCTCTCTAAGCCAAAAGACCCCTTTTCAGTTGCCCTCTGGACAGCAGCAGGCTGTAGGACCTGCCTCCTGCTTTGGCTCTTTGACACAAATCCAGTTCCCGGCCTGGTTTCATGGCATGGTTTTTGAGGGTGGGCTTTTATTGCATTTTTCCACAGAAGCACATTCGACAAAGTGGTCATGAGCTGTCAGGTCTCTCAAGACGCTTTATATCTGGCATAAAGGGTTCAGAGTGGGAAGGAATAATGCTTTCTTGCTAAGTCATACGGAAAGATCCTCTTGTACGGAAGGTAAAGTCTATTTCTTGAAATTAATATATTGATGTTCACATCCTTTAAATGTGAAACTCTATGGTTAGTCTGTACATGGCATGTACACAGTATGCAAACAGTACCTTGGAAATGTAATCCAGAATAATCTCAATTGTGAGATTTTCATCAGCAATTTCAGATTTACCCCCAAATACTAAAATCTCATAACTGTGCTGATGGTATTAAGCTTATACCATTAATTTTTATGTTGTTAGTTACATAATACATTTTAGCACAAGGCACTACTGAAGTTAAGGAAGGAGAACTTTAAATTATTAAGAAGAGTAGCTCTGACAAACTGCCTGTGAAAGCACTGAAATGATGAACTGCTAATTATCCCTTATCTGTCACTTATTTCACTCTAACATCAGGTTTATATATTATACAAGGCCAACCATGCATGATTATGAAAGTCTGGTATCAGATAAAATTAAAGAAGTTACAATGTTGCGTTCCATAATTCATCACTGTCTTGACGAATATAACTTGATTAAACAATGAAAGGATGCTGTTGTGAATTCAACTGTTTTAACAGAAATCAAGGTATTTCAAGCAGTTTTATTTTCTCTGTGTCAGCCTTCACGGCCTGCCTGTGTTCATAATGTCCCAGAGGCTGCATCTGTTTATATGGAAATAATCAGTTCTGACAGCAACATTTATCAAGAATAGTAAACTCCTCAATTCTAAAGGTGATACCAGTAAGCAGGACAAATAGGATTTCCTTGGCAGAAGATATTCATTTATAACTGGAGGAGATGATGATGGCAGCAAATTTTCTGGCTTCCCAAGTGAAATGGAAAACTGATTTTATTTCAACTTAACCTTACCCACAGCAAAAGTAAAATCAGCAACAAAAAGGATGGAACCAGGCACAAGTAAGTGAAACGGAGGAAGGGAAGAAAAATAGTGACTTGAATGAAGAGCATTCATTTCAGCCTTATATTTCACTTTCACTCCATTCTTGTTTTAATATTTTTTGTCTAGTTCATGTTACTTCCTCTATACTGCACTTACATTTCAGTGAAGGAAAGGGACAGAAAAAATAGCCTTATTCTTCTCTGTATTTTAGAAAATGCATTTGCATTTTGAAAAACGACCCTTCCAGACCTTTAATTTGCTCTGTAGATGCAGTATTTCTTGAGGAGGTTAATCTACTGTACCCATGGGTAGGGACTAAAGACCATCCAATACAGACTTAATCAGGCAATCAAATGCTAAAAGCAAAGAATTCACAGGGCTGAATAATGAAGGACAAGGTTGCTATTAACTAGCACATTACACTGAAGCGCTACAGTAAACTGTGGAAAATGATGGGACTGATAGGAAGGGAATGCCTCATTTTCACCAAATACATAAAAACCACAGGGAAACAAAGAAAAGTTCCTGTCTCAAGAAGTACACTTGAGGGGATTTCCTGCCCATAGGTTGGTCATTGTGCTAAATAACAATGTGGCAAATGCACAACTTCATCTAGGTTGATTTGGTTCTCCCACATTTAGTTAATTCAAGCAGCAAACACAAAAAAGGACCCATGTAGCTCTGTGAAGTAAAACCTTATGTCAATCTAGTAGTGTCACCTTTGCTGTGGCGCATGAGAATTCCTCACTTTTGGCATCAAATGTGTCACATTGTTTACAAAGCACATAAGGTCCTATTTCTCCTGGCTTTAAAGATGTGCTTACTCTAGCACACCATGGTTTTTTATGCTTTTAGGACAGGAATTAAGTGGTTTTTAAGTGAAGAAAAGGTGTTATCCAGGAGCACATTTTCAAAGGCCTACTGCATGGTTTTGGATTTTCAGTGTTTATGTTAGGTTTTGTCATTGAAATATCATATTCATGTTCTTAAGTGTCTACATCTGGGTTAAAAAAAGATCTACTGCAACAGACTCTTGATTCTGGATTACAGTATCCAGCCACTATTATAAACGACAATAACTAATATGGCAATATAATCAAGAACAAATTCAATTTTAGCAATGTATTTAAGTTGCCTCACAACATTCTTCATTCTAAAGCTGTGGAAACAACGGATGTTAGGATTTCATGTTCAAACCAAAACACAAAAGAAGAAAGCCTTAACAGAAATGAAGTTCATCTAAATCAGAAACACTTGTTTTCCTGTTGAAAAATAAAGATGCTATTTTAAATCAACATAAAACATTATATTTCATTTTTTACTTTTTGGGAACAATATAACTTCTTTCCAGCTCTTAAAATTTATGTAAATAACAACTAAAAGTACTTTAGAAAAGAAACATTTCAAAACAATGTTTTTAAGGAGGTTTAAGCAAAGTGTTTTGATCTTGAAACTTGTTATGTCAAAATGAAATATTTATACATTAAAAGAAAGATATTGCTCACCATATTTTTCGTATCAGCATATTTGTTCATAGATTAAAATCAAATTGAAGAGTAGCTCGTTCGTCTTTATGAAATTGTGTATTTTTATTGAATTTATTTTGACAAAAAAATTATGTTCATCTCTCTTTCAGCATAGTGATAAGACCTTTATAAAACCGTATCAAAAAGTACTTCTGAATTAAAAGTAATTATAGTGTCACAGCAATTGTTGGTATCAGTTTTCAGCAGAGGAAATCTTACAGAGGAAAATTTTGGTTCTGTATATAATATCTAAAAATATGACTCACTTGTACTGTGACTGGTCATTTCCTCCAACATCTGGAGATCTTAACTTCTGCAGTAAGATTCTTATAATACTTATGAAAAGTATAAAATTCACCTGCAAGGAAAACAAATATAATTGTGATTTCTGATTTCTCCAATCAATACGCAACACAAAGAAATGCTTATCAAGTCAGACAAACCAACTCAGCAGCAGGTGTTGTGTACCTCCTGCCAGAACATGTCAAGCTCTACACCGTCAAACCCTTTGTCTTTTTCTGCCTCACTAAGTTTGTGCATGGCCACTGGTTCTAGTCTGGCTGGCAAAAGCCTTTGAAAGCCCTGGTTGTCAGAAATGCCCTCCTTCCAAAATCTAAGCTGACGACAGGTTTCCTAGCAGGATGGGACATTTGATGTGATTTGGTGCAATCAAGTATTGTCCTAAATTGTCATATAGATTCATGACTGGAAGCCCAAAGGAAAATGTGAGTTCCCCACACAGTTTTGACCCTCTCTTGCCTCTTACCTTGACTTTTAATATTTTCTGCCTGAATTAGGGGAAGAGAAGATTGTTGCATAGGTGATCTGTCCACTCCAACCAAGCATGGGAAGGGCCTCTCACAAGTATCTCTGTGTTTGTCTTTGGTATTGATGCAGACATTATCACTGAAGGAACTGAATCCCTGCAGTCTAACATTTTTATTCTTGTGTCAGCTCTCTGAGATAGAACAGTAATATTATCTTATTTCAAAGAAAGGGAATGGAGGCAATTGCATAAAATGTTATGATCAAACCCTGATCAGTCTAGAAAACTGAAGTATAAAACAGTAGATACTAAGTCTCACTCCCATTATTTCTTCATCTTTGGCTTTTGGCATCTTGCGTTCACCAGCCCTTCTGGTGCAGGATTGTTTTGTGTTTAGACACACACTAAATATAGGATGCCCATACTAAAGTGAGGGAACACTTGGAATCCACACCTTCACAGCAACGACGTAAGCTAAAAAACCACAGCTACAGCTACATAAACAGCTTCCTCAAATGCACACATTTTAGAAAACATCAACTTAGAGAAAAATTTCTATCACTGTGAAAATTAGCATTTTATTGTTTTTAACTAACCCCATCCCAAAACCCAAAATCAGGATGCTGGGTACCCAACCAGACAGTGCCTGCCTCACTACTATAAACCTTTGTCTCTCTCTGCCTAGATGTATTGCTGGAACTCTTCTTTTTCCAGTCTTAACAATTTGGCTGTAGGCTTTTCAAGATCAATGAATTTCTGTGTCTTCTATGACATAGCCAGTACAAATTATGATGTTAATAAATAAACTATGATCATAGCAACTGCATGCCCCTCTGTATTTAATATTTCGTTTGAAATGACAGGTGAAGGGAAGTAACAGGAACTGACAGGGATTAAATTAAAAATTAGGAAAATTAAATCTAATATTTTTGAGAAAAGAGGAATAAAAAACATATGTTAGAAAATTTGGACCATTACTGAAGTAAACATACATTTTTCATGAAGGTGATGAATTGGAAGTTTTCCTTGATGCAAGTCCCCTATAAAAGTGACAGGCAGAAGCCTGTTACTGCTGATTGTATCTACAGATTTACCACAGCAGAGTGTACAGACCAAGGGATATACATTTAGTTTGCCATGTGCACTGTTTAGTGGACAAGGAGAGAGCTTCCATTTCATTGTATATTTGTCAGCCACAAAATCGGAGAAGGAAAAGATCTTCTATTCTGTACTTGCACAGGGACTGGCAGAATAACTTCCTGTATTCCACAGGACTCCCTACTGTAACAGAACAAACTGTCATCCATTTTGTTTCTGAAGCATCAAGTTATCTGCAAAACTACACTCAGGTGACTCACATTCTTGACTGACATTCATGTATTACTTTAAAGTTTGTTTCAAACACATTCAAACACATTTCAAACACTACTGAGCTTGTAAATCGAGCCAGCTGAAACTGGGTATCTAAAGGTGGCAACTGCCACTGAGTTACTACAGTGGAGTAAATTAATTGATCGAAGGTTATTATTGAATTGATCATTTGTTAAAATCCTTTAAAGTATATATCTGATTTAGAATAGTGTGTTTCAATAAAATATGAAAAAAGTAGAGCCCATTAATTTTACTTTTGGTATTGTAGCTTTTCAGTCCCATAAAATCATTTGAGCATAATGCCTTTAAATAAAATAGAATATGTATACTGTTCAATGAACACCTAAGAAGAGAAAAATGAGAAAATAAAGTGAATGTGAGCAACTGGGAGAGAGTGATGACAAATGATGCCTCTTTAGTCCAGTAACAGCAAGATGCTGCTGGTGACCTTTTCTACTGGCTAATTTCTTCTGACAATAAGTTCTTGAGTCTGAACACGTTGCCTGAGCATATATCATTTAAATGTTGCTTCCTTCTTACTATTTAGTCTTTTACACTATCTGCAATGTGAGATAATGAGATAAACATTTCTCAGTTACTGATGTGACAGAAGTACTATTTCCACCCGAACACTGCTCCTTCCCAAATGAGAGCGGTTTATGCGAGTGGAAGTATGGAGAAGGCAGCTCTGGAGGCATTTGCTAGATGGAGAATATGGGTAACACCACAGTAACTCTTTGGAATAGTCACCCCCCATTAAGTAACTCTGAAATGTGTACAGCATGAAGTGTGGAAGCCTGCCAAACAACTTTTCTCAAGCCAAAACTGTCAGGAGGAGATGCCAAGGAAGGTTTCTGACACACTGAATCAACTGAAGCTGTTCCCGCTTTGAGAAGTGACGTCAGAACTTGCTCTCACAGTACTGTTTACTGTTGGATAATAACATTACAGAAAGTGCAATCTTCTAAGCAGTGAAAATGTTTGGAATTAACACAGAAATTGATGGAAAAGAGTGAAGATGGCATGAAGACTGAGTGGACTTCCTGTTAAGTCTACTGCCGTTAAACCACTGTTCCTTAAAACCTTTGCTTGATTTCCTCTGTCTTTCAAAAGTATATTCACGGCATCTTCCCCACAATCGGGCTCTATGCTACTCTTCTTTTCTTCTACTGTCACAACACCTGTCCAAAGAACTTGCGATGATCTGTTCTCACGGTTGAATGCAGCACTGAGCTCATTATTCAAAGATTTGAGTCTTCAACTTCTGTTTTTTTCTAGAAGGTAACCAGAAATGTTGAGGTTTACGATGGTGTACGTACATTGAAAATTATCTTCTAATGAATGTAGTGTTTTTCACTCATCAGTGACCAGTTTTACATGACATTTCATTAGCTCCTCTTGCTCTCTGAATGCATGCTCTACTTTGCACAGAGGTACGTTTGGATAGCATCCTATCTGCCACAACGAACATGCTGGTTGTAGTTTAACGCTCCTACAAGATACATTACTTATCCAGCAGGAAAGGGTGAGTATCACAGCTTTCAGAACTCCGTTTCACAGCTTAATTTCCCAAATGCAAATTGTAGTTGCTCAAACAGCTGAAGAATCATCTGATGAGAAGTAAGCAGCTTCACACAGTACACACTGTGGAATCACGTGGCCATCTTTAGTTGCTTTCATCACTAAAACATGCTGTTTAAGAAAAGAAACATATCCAGAAGGAGACAGCAGATCCTACACATGTGTACCCGGCAAGCCTAAAAAGGTCATTTACAAAATGTTTCCCTGTGTCTTACTATTCCTTTGTATCAAATCAGTTGTAGAACTGTTAAAAAAAAAAAAAAAAAGACAACTGTTCCTTTCCCTCAAACAGTGTCTCTAGTCCATGTTTTATGATATACTTTTGCTGACTGACTAGTACTCCATCTTCTTAACTCACAACTCATTTCCCAGTCCTGCTAAGATCCAGCTGCAATTCAAGTCTGCCAATGAGCACTTGGACAACTTCTGTTTCCAGGTCGAGGACTTCTTTCTGGCACATGAATTCTCAGCTGTCTACCAGATAGTTATTTAAATTGAACATTCAGAGAACAGAGTTTCATCTTTCTGTAAACACCAGGTGGTTTGTTTTGCTTTTATCTTTCAGCATGTTTTCTTCACTCTGGACCATCCCCCATTCTCCAGCTCCTTTGAGGTACACATATTCTCTTCATGCTGTAGTTCTGTTGCATGCCCATTTCTTCATATCATAAAACATATTTTATGTGAATCCTTACCTTATGTCATTTCACACATTGCCTACTGTGCTTTCTCTTTAAACACTGTAGATTTCACTCTGAGGAAGATGATAGGAAGTTCTCTCAAAGTTATTTTCAGCAGGCACAGATTGAAAGGCAAGCCAAGCATAATGTGGACTCTTGAAATCTTGTGCAATCTAATAATGACCTAATTTTTCCGGCTAAATTGTTAAAAATAAAGAAAATCTATATCAAATGTATTAATTTACCCTGTGACTGTTTTCAGATGTGGAATTATAACCATAGTATATTATGGCCAAACTTAATTACACAGTGAACAGGAATTTTACTATGCTACTGCAGTAATTCTAATAAGTTCCACATAGGAAAAGCTCCAGGAAATATTCTCAAATGGTATTCTTTTGTAAATACTTCATGTTCAATATATATTTCAGTAGGCTACCAATTAAAGAAAGATATACACAGCTATAATTTTTTTATGGCTGCAATAATATCAGATTCTCAATTGCAGGGCTATCTATTTACACACAAAATCAAATCTGCAGTTCATTGAAAAGTATAATTAGATTTTTGCTTCCCCCAGGCTCGTAAACAGCAGAAATATTACAGAAAGAACAACATACAAATAAAAGCAACTGCTCATTTAATAGGAGGCAAATAAATTTTGAAGGCAACAAATTTTAATGGCCTTGGCATCTGTTTAACATTTCTCCTACAGCGCAATTTCTTTTCATTAAAACAGAATTCTTTCCTATCTGTAACTAGCAGTAAATAATGGCTATATGCACTGCGCAATGCTGAACTGATCTATAATTCATGCTTCAAAGTTTACTTACTATAATAGAAATTAAAATTGGTATTCGTATAACCCACCAGGGACCACCATGCTCATTTGTATCCCAGCAACTATAAAAAAGAGGGAAAATGATGTTGACATTAACATCTTGCAAGCAAGATCTATGAAGAAAAGTATTTCTTATATACAAGTCAAAGCACATTAAAATAAAGCCTGTTCTAGTCTAGAATTTGGCAATCAACCTTTTTGTGCTTTTAATATTACTCCCCTGGTTTTAATATGCATACTCAAATCAGCTAAAACATCAGGCACACTAGACTGTACTGTTAGACATCATGGGGGACATTGGCCTTTAGGGAAACCAAGCTTAGTTTCATTCACTTCGTATAAGGACAACTTTTCCAATAAGCGCTTAACACCAGCCTCTGGGTAGCAGGAAATCTAAAGCAACTGACAGATACAATTGAAATGACATAATTTCTTGTGGGATATTTAGGTTACAGATGGTTGTAACTGGCTTAGGAAAATGTGAGACTGAACCTGAAACTTTCTCTGAAAACTTGAAAATTTAATTTTCACTGTGGCTCAGCACTTTTGGTACAAATACTCTGAGAATAAGTGCTCCGAAAGATTAATCTTAAGCAAGGGAAATATGCTTCAGAGTTCCTCTAACCATGATCACAATTACAAAGGAAAAAGATGTTAGCCTTCAGTTTACATGTTAGAGGTCTTGCAAAGAAAACTTAGAAATTATGTAGGACATGATTTTTCAGTTTAGTTACAGAATCAATTGAAAAATATGTCAGGTTGACAAAAAGGAGTGTGAAAACTGTTTGTCCCACTAGGCAGTAATGCTCTCCCATTCCTTGGGACCAGCAGGAGCAGCAAGTCTGATCTTCCTACTAAATTCTTATCTCAGGTCCCTTTCCCAAGCCAGGAGCCACGCCTGGGTCTAGTTAGTCACAGTTTTACCTGATTACGTGCATCTTACATATGTTTACATCACATTGCTTCACTTCTGGGAATGTAACTTAGATATACACAAAGTTATCTAGATTTCAATCATCTTTTGAGTTGCTAGTTAGCAAATTAGAATGCCCAGCATCCTCCTGCACTGTATTGCAGTACTGAACCCAAGGAGCCCCACTGCTATTTTAAGTATTATTTTGACTTCCAAAGCAGATAGCTCTAAATGTGGGTCTCAAGGGGTAAATTTAATCATAACCTATCTCTGCCCTCTCCTGCCCTTAGAGTTTTTCCAATAAACCATAAGCACAAACAGCATGATGAAGAATTCCTAAATGTCTGTTCCTTTATTGCCATATCTGAAATTTCAGTTCTGTGCTCATCCCCTTCAGAACAGCAAACTACCTTTGTGTAAACACCACCATACCCAAGACAAGGATTGTATTAGCACAGTTGGAGGCTTTAAGCTTTCTCCCCCCACACACTTACCCAGTGTCTTCTAAAATGATCCGTGTCACTGTCCACGTAATAATGAATATGGTAGGAATTCCTGAAAAATCCGAAAGAGGTTTAGAGGATGATCACAAAAATATAAGTCCACAAAAAAAAAAAAAGTTCAGCATGCTGGTAAGCAATTACTTCCCAAATATCCAGTATATAGTAAACAGATCAGTGAATGGAGGGAGAGGGCAATCTGATGTATGTGATGTAAGCTATGTACTACAAAGACTGCAAGGAATTGCGTTTATTTCTTATAAAAACACAGCCATAATGACTAACGCACAAAGAACACATCTTTCTTAGGTTTCTTTGAAGTTGTCAGAGTGACCTACAGGGAGACAAATACAAGTTACGCATTCCAAATGAACTTCCAAGGGCTATAATATAAAACCAAAGTGTAAATAATTTCATAAGGAACCATTCCCACACACTAGTTTATTCCCATTTCCCAGCAATACCTAAATATTTTATGACCACCTATTACCAGAAGCTTTAAAGAGCTCCTTTAAATATCATTGCACTTTCTGGAAATGAAAGGAATACATACATTTAAAATCAGATGGACAATATTACTGGGCTTTTCAGAAAGGCAAATAGCATAGCATAGCTAGTGGCTGTGCAGACGAACTTTCTTTTTCCTCCCAAATTAGGACAGCCTGAATTGTATGTTTTGTGGTGGCAGTTCTTGCACCATCCTATATCCTGAACAACCAACCCTGGAGCATTGTGCAGATTTGCACAGGTCAGAGCCACGCCAAGGAGCAAGCTAGCAGTTATACTTCATCAGTTTTGTACCCATGTTCTCCCATGGTACAGCAGCTGTAACCTACGCTGGAGCCAAACTGAGGAACTAGTGAGTCTGGGGAGTCATCCAACAGAAATGGCATGACTACCTTGATATGAAATATCGAACCTGACTAATACATACATACAGAAAAAAATATTATTGGAAGATGTTTAAGTTCTTACCCCATCCAATCAGCAGGTAGATTGTGAAGTGTCTGTTGGGTGAGAATATTAGCACAAGGAGGATGTGGAGGTAAAGTCCTTCAACTAAGAGCCAGTAAAAGTTTGCCATAACACCATACTGAAAAAACACCAAAATAGCCTTGCAGCCCACCTGAAATATGAGAATAGGGATCAAAGTTGTTGCCAGAAAGATGCTGCATTATTCTGTTACTAATATATCCCAGAGGTCTTAACTCTCCTTGTAATACTAGTAATACTAGCAATCCAGGTCCAGTAGAATTTTTTTTCTTCAGTCAAGCAAATTGCGACATTGTAAATGCTACTGGATACATAAAAAGAAAATTATTTAGATGGCTCTCATAGCAAATTCACTCAGAAATTTTGAAAATTTCATAGCATAAACATTGTAAAGGATGGTGATTATCAATAAATGCACACATTTGCAACAGTTAATGAATGGCTATTTGACTAAATTATCAGCTACTAGGTGGCTAATAAATATATTAAAATCCCAGCTGGCTTCCTAACATAGTAAAAACGGACAAAGAAACTGCTTTATAAATTTTTTCAAGGCTAAATGGGAAACTGAGTGAAAAATATAACTTTACATGATGAATAATCTAAGTAGACTTAGAAGAAAAAGTTGACTGGACTTTTAAAAATTATGTTCTCCCTTTAGAAAATGCTTTAGTGTTTCCTAATTAACAAAACACATAAGCATGTATCATAAAATGATGTCCCAATATACTTATAGTCTGTGTGCTGCTCTTCAGAATTAATTTTCAGATATCTGTGCTGTTGATGTTCCATGGGCTGGCTTCTGCTACTTTGGTACTTCCTAGCAGGAATCTGGGATGCGAGAATTGAACATAAAAATGTTTCTGCTGAGACTGGGCTGAGAAATGTGATGATATGGTGAATGGAATAGACTAAACAAAATGGACTAAATAAAACTAGTTTCTGCATGCTTTACTCCCTTCCCCATTCTAAATGCCCTTCATACCTCCACTGTTTATGTTAAAATTCTAAGTACACCAAACACCTAAGTAGGTAACTTACTCTTTCAGTGATTGACTCCTCTGTCTAAACATAGGTGGCTACTACGAAGTGAGATGCCCTCAAGGACTCCCGTCACCAGCTGTTAAGCCAGAAGGGCACAGACCTCGTAGAGACACTGCCTGGTAGCCATCAGCCCCTTGTGGTGTCTCAGACATCTCAGTGCATCCCAAGTAACATACATGCCTATAGTTACGTCTGTGTATGTGCCTATATAGACAACTGAGTAAGAGCTCAAAGGCTTGAATTAATTTCACCAAATTTTAGCTGCCTGCAAGCAAGGTTTCTGGTGAAAGCTAGCCACCTACTAGCCAACTAGCTCCTTTTACAGCTCATGAAGAGAGACAGGCATGCTCAGAGGAAGTCTTAAAGCAGATGAGATAAACTGTCCAGTGAGAAAGACAGAAGTCCAGAGAAACAGCTTAGTTCAGTCATCTCATTTGGTAAGACTAGTCTTACCTCTGGACTTTGCACCCACTGAAGGGATATCTCTTGCAGACCAGTAGTGGTCCAGAAAATTTAACACAGAGAAAACGAAACATTTCAAAATGCAAGCTGAAATTTGCTTTTATGCTTACGACTACTTATAACCAGATTAGCAGTAAACATCTAAAATTTTTGCAATATCTTTTAAATTCCAATAATTCCACTATATTATAGTCTCGATTTACATACCAGAGCCCCACATCAAAATATTTTCCCTTCCTCCCACGGCTAATCCTGCATCAGGTGTATTTCCAGATGTTGAACAGCAAAGGTGTCTGTCAGTAAAGACTTAGCCAAAATTACGGCTCTGTGTCATTCAGATCGAGGACCTAGTTACACTGCATTTTGAATTGTGTGCTTTTAGACATCTGTGCATGCAGCAGAGCTGTGGAACATCACAAACATGTGACAAAAGAGGCAAACTCCGCATGCTGTTACGTAAGAAAGGTAGCATCCAGCCAATGCAAGACAAAACAGCCTTGCCAAGCTGGTGTCAGATCATCCCGCATATAATGCGACAGAAGTTACTCAACAGTCCACAACACCGGACATATTCAATTAGGAAAGTATGAGGCTTCGCAGCCAAGAGTAACTGAAAAATAAAAGAAACTGCAGAAATCAAACAGTATTTTGAGAGTCCACTGACTAATCTTTCAAGGACCTCAGAACTTCTGATTACCCCTGGCAGTCTGCTTACTAACTAACTTTTCATTAGAAATATCCCACGTTACAAATGCATAGAATCATAGAATCACAGAATGGTTTGGGTTGGAAGGGACCTTAAAGGTCATCGAGTTCCAACCCCCCCGCCATGGGCAGGGACATCCTCCACTAGCCCAGGTTGCTCAAAGCCTCATCCAGCCTGGCCTTGAACACCTTCAGGGATGGGGCATCCACAGCTTCCCTGGGCAACCTGTTCCAGTGTCTCACCACCCTCACAGTAAAAAAATTCCTCCTAATATCCAATCTAAATCTTTCAGCTTAAAGCCATTACCCCTTGTCCTATCACTACACTCTCTGATTTAAGAGTTCCTCCCCATCTCTCCTGTAGCCCCCTTTAAGTACTGGAAGGCTGCTATAAGGTCTCCCTGGAGCCTTCTCTTCTCTAGGCTAAACAAGTCCAACTCATACAGCTTGGTAGTCACTGTTAAGAACTTTATGCTTTGGAACAACATGGCTTCATCAATATAAAAATACCTTCCTTCCATTTTTTTCTCACAAGGTTAAACTGTAGTAAACTAAATTCAGAAGGTATTCATCAATATTTGTAGGGTTCTTCTGCAGCATTTCTGACTGAAACAACGGAGGCAAAGAACAGGGAATATCATATAGTGGTCAGTCTTTTAACAGCAAGACTTGAGATTTTTTTAACCCCTATGCATGAAAATGCAGTAAATGTATTAGCTTGCCAAGAATGCAGATGACAACACTTCTGTCATAGCCAGAAAGTACAGAGGAGTTAATAAAGACAGCTCCTGCAAATACTTAATTCCCTGACTCATTTCTCTCCCTCCATTGATACTTGTCCAATTCCTGGACCCCTGATAAAGCTGCTGGAACATTTCCAGATAAGCTGCCTTTAATCATTCCAAGCTGATGGCACTCTTGTTTGTCTTAAACTCTCTCAGCTGATTAATGTAGTGGCCTTATTTATTCTGAGCTATAGCTGGTCATGATTTTTTTCAACAGATGATATGTCATCCTTTCACGGACAGGCAAAACAACGTTAACTTCTCTTACTTGTGCTGCAACCTTCTTTCTCTGGCTACTTCCAATAGACCATTTTTCTAGTCATTATATTCTCTACAGAATTCTCTACACTGAGAGCTTGGTATTCCTAATTAAAAGGATGATGGAGGAAAATTTAGTGACACAACAATATTATACCAGGTAGCAAATGAGGTTTATTACCCATGAGGTTTGATCCTCTGGACAGGGAGCTGTGTTGGAGCTGGAATAGAGAATATCATCCTTGACCAAAACAGAGATTGCTCTTAGAATGAAAGAGAGGAACAGGTTCAGATGGATGTAGTTCCGAGTACAATGAAGTTTTCTAAGAAGAGATTTAAAAAACAGGCATTTTAGATTTCAATACAGAAAGCTCTTGAACAGACTTCTATTACTCTCCAGTCATTTCTTAGTAACATGAAACTTGAGTAAGAGCCTACCCTTTCCTCCTCTGTCACATTGTCAGTGCTGCCTTGCTGTTTTCTTTCATCATCATCACCATCATAATCTCTATAGGCTGTCCAAAACCTACCAATAAAGTATCTCTTACTCCTTTTCAATATCACAGACTGAAAGATCCCAGTGGTATTACTCCCATACTTTAACATAAGCTAACAATAAACACAGAGTATTATATCCTCCTTTGTGTGCACTCATCCCAGTGTTTTTCTTGCAAATAAAACTTTGATTATCCTGGATATATTTCAGACATGTTCTCACCTATTTTTTTACTCCAAGTGAACGAGTGCTCACGGCAAGTAAGTTATATGTGAAGGGCTTTTCCCTTAAAAGACATTCCCTTCATGATCTTCCCATTCAACATAATCTTTTTAATCACAAATCCCCAGAAACCACACTGCTTAGAGGATCTTTTTGGTCAAAACCAGCACCTTGAACTGCACCTGAAAATAAGTCAGAAGCCAGGGCATTTTAGCAAGTACAAGCAATGAAAGAATGAAGATGCAATAGGATATTATGGCAGTGTGCAGTGGTAGCTTCCAAGCAGTCTTCACATTTTGATTTTTACTGAAGAACACTAAATAATCCATTCTGAAAGCAAGGATACTACTAAAGCAAGGATAGTTACAGTGATTCTAAGGAAATAAATAATAGATCCATGTTGCTAGCCCCCAGTTTGGTAAAGGACATAATACCAGGCTGGACTTAAAGCAGTTGTCAAAAATCCAGTGATTTCTGTTGTTACGCATGTCCTTTGCTGAAACAGGTTCTGAAAAAAACCTGAAATACTGCTATCATTCCTATGGAATTCAAAAAGATACATGCAAGGTGCAAATGGGAGGAAAATATTCTTCTTGAGTAACTGATTTAGACGATTAGCTCTTCATCCCATTCACTATCTGAAATAACAAATGTTGGATCCAAGGCTGTCAAACCAACATTTTGGAGGTAGTGGGCAAGAAAGTATTTTTATTTTGGGATATGCATGATGACTGAGAATAACAAAGAAATGCTGTTCTTTAAAAATGAAACAAAACCTATCATGCTTATTCCTTTGATATGACTACCTCATGATACAAAACTGCCATGTGAGGAACATTTACAGACAGTTGATGCACATGAGATCACAACTTATAGAAATGATGGAGATACATATTTTTCTCCTTGGTAAGAAACATATCTCAGAGAAACTGTCATTTTTTGGAAGTTTTTGTTATATAGGAGTAACTCTGAAGGAAGTACAGTTAGATCTATAGTAAGATCTAGAATTTCAGTGTTATGTAGAAATAAGCTGTTCTGCAACTTTCAATTCACTATGTTAGGAGGCCCCTACACTCCCTGTAGATATCAGATAAACAGGCTTCTTTAGGAGGAGACTTAGAAGACCCTATGTTCCCCCCTGAAAAAAAGCCTGGGTCTTTCCACTGACTCAAAGGAGAGAGCGGGGAGTTGTCAGCTTGGATATTTAAACTGAAGTTGAAGGTTTTGAATGTACCTCTGAAACTCTTGATCTGTTTGTTATAACTGATTTCTGGTGATGGACAACATCCAGATGTCTATAACACACTGTCTTAAATACATTTTAGAAGTTTTGAAAACGATCTGCCTGTAGTATTTGCTGGTAGAAAGAAGATAACCATGAGTGACTCAAATAATTTTTTTTCAAAGATATTCCAAAATATAATTATGGGTTATGTATCTGCTCTGAATAGTCTCTGAATATTTAAATATTGAGAAAATTTGATGGCAGACTGAAAGGCTTACATAACTTGCCATAGGAATAGTTCATCAGAGGAATGAGGCTCTGACAAACAACATGCTGTCCTCCACATATTACGTGCACTTCTTTTCTACCAAGTCTGAGAGACATATTTTCTTGTTCTTCTTGGTGCAGAGTGGAAAAGAAAAGTTGTGTGAAGTTTGTAAAGGAGAGTATAAAGGCTATTTTATTAGGCAGGCAGAAGTGACACATAAAAGCATGAAGGTGGAGAGACTGAGAAAAGCTATGTTACTGATAATACCATTTTGCAATTTCTTTTACCAGTTGGAGATTGCTTTCAGTCTCAGAAAACTCCCAAAAATTAGGCAAAACCAACAGACTGTACTGCCTTTCCTAACACTGCCTACCATTGCACACCCAGCGCTATCCTTCAGCACAATTATCCATACCTTTACAACCCCACTTAGACAAATTAATGGTTACCTTTGATTATAGTACCCCTGGAGACCACTCAGAAGCTTCTGCAAAATATGGCTGCCCACTTGTCCAGTGTTGAGACCAGCATCCTACTAATTTTCAAGAGCAATTCAAGGTGTTGATTTTAATAATTGAATAGAAAATGCTTTATGTAATCCATTCCTAAATGACTACTCTTTCTTATGTGGGTCTGTAAATTTGTGAAGTGAGTGCTTCGAAATTGTTTAATATGACCAATGCTAGCAAAAATCAAGTTAGCATTACATTATTGTCAGCTATTTGAGAAAAGTGTAAAACTGATGTATTTTCTAAATATCTGAGCAATCAGACAAAAGTTAAAACCATCTTATCATTGTTCATATTTACTCAGGAAAAACACATACCTGAAAAGGCAAAGAATTATACTTCCTGTTGTAAGAGCAATCAGAGATACACTGTGTCCCAGGGTATAAATCGCCTTCACCCTTACATAGAAGTTGACCTGCACAGAAAAATATATATGCAGAAACCACTTACCAATATGTAAAATTAACTGTGAAATTATATACTTTTCCATTAAATAGCTCTGAAGGCTAAATAAACAGCATTATTGTCACTCTTTGCTCTACAGCACATGATGAGAATGCTATATCTTTATTCCAACATATTTTTTGCAATGCAACATCTCAAGCCAATTGACCTCAATAGAATATTCAGGGTCAGGAACTCAAAACTTAGACACATAAAGTGGTACAACTTCAGCTGATTATTCCATGTCAATGAGGTCAAAGAAAATATCAGATTCATCAATTTCCATAAACACAATCAAACAGGGAAGAAGGAGCCATAGTTTGAAAGAATGGATTCTCTCTGAAAGAGCGAAGCTCTGTCAGTCCTTCGGCTTCCGTGGACTTTGTAATGCATTTATACGTGAGTTTAATTTTAAAGCCATGTTTAAGTCAAATTAATTTCCTGATCTAAATGTTCAAATACTTTATTAAATTGTAACCCAAACAACCCTTTCTCTCTTTAGTAAAGTTATTTGCTAAAACTTGGAAAGCAAATTTTTCAACAGTCTGCTGATTAACTGCAGTTATCTGTAAATTTACCAGCTACACATTACATTAAATCCTATTCTGAATTACAATATCAAGAAAAAAGAATTCTAAATATTCTCAGAATAAAGCTGCTTTTTCATTTATGCCTACAACAAAGTAATTGGACTGACATTATTTTCCACTGAAGCTAGATAAAATATTAAAATTTTAAAGTTTTTTACTATGTTATGAAATTAAAGTTTTTAATAGCAGTGTAGAAAGTGCTATGTATAACAGACAGAATTTCAATATTTAGTGCACATGGTTATATCACTCACCTTCTCGAACAGTTTGTAAAAAAAGCATGAAGGAAGCAATACTTTCAAATAAGCTAAGATAGCAAAAGGAAAACCAAATAACTTAATATATTTATTTTTATAGCATTTACAAGGCCAAGTAAAACAATCCCAATTCATTATGAAATTAGCTGGACATTCACTTAGCAAATATTATACAGATATGGAAAAGACTAAATGAAACGTTAAATGAAATGAAGAAGCTTGAAAATGCACTATCCTAGATATGGTTAAAGGGGAAAAATAAGAGAAACATAACTGTCATAGATCTTGAGTGTATTCATAGCAACTGTCACGCGTGTTAGGAGGTAAAAGTGGTATATGAGGTGTCACAGGAAACAGAAATCTCTTTTTTTTAATTAGAAAAGTAAGCTGTGGTGGCCTTTTTGACAGTAGTCCTGACATTTTGTTATGTTTGCTTTACATAATATTCATTTACTGCAGAGATAAAGAAGGAAAACATGGACTTAATGAAGTTTCCAGTGCCATTAGAATGATCATAAGAAAGTTCCTTAGTTAAAATCATGAATAAATATTGCTTTTTCTTTTTTTTTTTTTTTTTTTTTTCATTGGTGTCCTTGGGTGGTTAAAATGGTAAAACCTAAAGTATGACTTTATTGCTCTCTATAGAGTCTGCTGTATATTTGCAGAGCCCCACTGTACTCCTAGGGACTCTGTGGGCATAAATCACATCAGGCTCTATGTCACCTAGTGTTAGGTGTCTACACTGCGAACATAAAAATCTAAGAAAATGTAGGGTCTCTTCATAGGGCCTTCTAGGAAGCCCTTGTTGTAGCTACGTAAGCAGTCAACATGGACTTCATTGGATATATTTTTACAGACAATGAAGAGACCCCACAGTGACTAATTCAAGTGTAGCTACCCAGAGTGTACAAATGCTTGCACTTAGACAGATGCCCCCAAAAGACTCTGGTTTTCCACATGAATCCTGTGTTTTCTAAATAGGACTCTAAGTAGTCCAATGTTTCTTGAACAATGTTTCTAAAATTGTTTTAAAACACAATTCTAATTTTTTTTTTCAAAATCAACATAATTTCAAATAAAATCAGTTCTGAAGAACTGCCCTTCAAGTCCCTGCTAGAATAGCAGAATTATACTCCCCAGTTTGGCTCATTTTTGGACAGCTCTAAAAACTATGCCTATAGACAAGCACTGCAGAGCACCTCTACGCTTCTTTAATTTGGCTTCTGTCATAGCAAAATTAATATTGGCCAGTCTCCAGGCAACTTTCTGGGAAAAGAGCAATAAACAGTTTCTCAGCAGCAATTACAACAGCCCATGGCACCAAGAGCACTGCAAATACTCTGGGCACCCTCCTTCATTCATTCAACCTGACCTGCTCTGCAAAATCATGGAAAAAGGATGATCCAATAAATGAGTTAACAATTGGGCAGCCTCCTGTCCCCATCATTGGTATTCTGTAAGAAAATGAATTTTATTTCCTGACCTTGTGCACATCAGGAGTTGCCAATATAGTGAAAAACTTAGAAATTATGCAGAGCAGTTCCACAATATGTTCTATTTGTTACCAACTTGTTGGTATTTGCACATATGGTATAAAACACATTTCTACTGAGTATACAAATAGAAGCCTGAATGGGCTCTAAATAAAAAATTCTTAACATCCGCCATGTAAATCTGAGGGAGAAAAATGTGACTTGAAAAGTAAGTTGCAATGACAACGAATCTGCATTGTTTAAACAGCAAGTGGATGTTTTCCTGTTCATTTTCATGGAAAAAAAAAAGATTAGCAGAGGTACCCTTTCAACAGTAACAGTGATGATCAATATCTCATTCCTGCAGAGCAGAGACAGGGGTTTCCCCAGGTATGCTAAAGCCACGCACACAACATGTAGTAAGAGTGCACACAGGGACAACTCTACACCACTCATCTTATCCTGGGAACTACCAAGTAGCTTAACAAATCCTAACATAGATATTCCATACCATATGACGTCCTGCTCAGCATATAAAGCTGGAGGAAGGATGAGGAAGGGAGATTTTGGGAGTGATGGTGTTTGTCTTACTAAGTCACCATTATGCATGATGGAGTCCTGCCTTCCTGGAGATGGCTGAACACCTGCCTGCCAATGGGAAGTAAAATGAATTCCTTGTTTTGCTTTGCTTGAGTGCACAGCTTAGGCTTTACCCGTTAAACTGTCTTTATCTGAACCCACGAGTTTTCTCAGTCTTACTTTTCCGATTGTCTCCCCTGTCCCACTGAGGGGTAGTGAGTGAGCGACTGTAGGGCTGAGCTGCCGGGTAGGGTTAAAACCACAACAGCCTTGCACCCTTTTTTCTGCAGATCTTGTAAAGAACTCTGCACACATATGAGACACAGGAATTATTAGGAAGCTGACAGTACTAGAAACATTATTTTTATGCAGGAATCCTTAAAAATATTTGAATTAACAAAATACATTTATCGTATGATACAGATATTAGCAATTTTGATTATATCATTTGTTGCTAGTGACTAGTTATCCCATATTTACATGAGAGATCAAAGAGTCTGGCAACTATAAGAAGTAATTTCAACTTGCACGTTTCCTTTCAACAATAGAAAGTAGCTATTCTTCAACATGTTTGACATTTTTGAGAATTTATTACTCAAGTCTTTGGCTTCTACCTGACACTGAATGTAATATTAGTTCCTCAAAACTGAGTCATAACATGCTTTACTATTAAATCCTCCACAGGGTTTCGGTATCTACCGCAGGGAGTGGATTTCAAAGACTGTACTACGGCAATATGTCTTTATTGTTCTGTGTGACTAATCCAGGCCGCACAACACACACAAATGCAAACAGCCTACACATCTTACTATCACATATAATGATCCAGCTAAGATGTATCAGCACCTTTACATTTAATGTCTTAAATCACAGTTAGTCAAAAATGTGCACTCTGCTCATCAGTGTAGAGTACCTCAACTCATTGTTACTCATTCTCTTCTTTCAAATTCATAAAAGAAAACCAAATAGAGAACAACATCATTCAAGCTATAAAATATCTAAGCAATAAAAGTCCATTATCAAACTGCCTTTTTTTCCTGTCCAGATTGAATAACGTGAAGCTACAAACTCATTACAGTGAAATGAACGTGCCAGATTTATCACCAGCTGATTTCAGATCAGTACATGGGATAAGAACAAAAGGACCTCTTTGCTGGAAGAGCAGTGGCGAGTGAAATGGCACATCAGTCACAGGCAGCCACATCAATCCCTGTTTCCACGCACTAGTGATTAGATACCTACATTGCGAGTAAATACCTAACTTTAGAAATTTTGATTTGCAAGTTAAATTTCATCCTTCCAGGTTTTAAAATATGTGGTAAGTATGTGAATACAAACAACAGGAAAGAGTTTGATGTGGTTGACTGTGTTGGCACAGACATGACTGAGACCCAAGAAATTTGTTCCAGCACCTGCTCTGATATTCTGAACACAGCCAAGTCAGTGCCCACCAGATAAGGAAACCCGACGCATAAGGTGAAAATTTCACATTCAGCTTCTACTCTGAATGGGTAAGAACAAACCTCTTGTCTTCTGATCACTCCTTCTGATGCAATTATTTGCAATTCGGCAAGTTCATTGCTTATAAAACAGTCACCACTTGTGTTATCATGTAATTCTCTCATCTAAAAGGTTCAAGCATATCAGATCTAGACAGAGACTGTATATTCTCCTTAATTTTTGTCTTGCCTTGGAAGGTATTGTTTAGGAAATACATAAATTGTTCGGTGCCAAGCATATCAAACTTATATCTATGCTTAGTCTGCATTGCCGTTGCTCACTTTTTCCATATTTTTGCCCATCTTCACTTCAGAATTAATTGTACAGCTCCTACACTCTCTTCCTCCCCTCATTCTTGTCCCAAACACAGCACTCATTATACTTTCATAGATTAAGAACACAGAATCAACTGATTTACAGACTTTAACGATCCACGGTCACAACAGTCTTTAGATGGTAAGCCTTAAGATTTTTATAGGAACGATTCTGGACTGGAAGTCATTATTGGGAAATTGCAGTTAGACCAACGTTCCCATGGGAAAGCCTTGATTCTGCTTATATGTGCTGCATTGCTTCATGTCAAGAACAATTTGAACTCAATGTATCTTTCACTTCCCCTTTTCTTGGAATCCATTACACCAAGTAACAACACTGAAATTTACCTGGTTTATGTAACTCAAGTGAGTATTTTTTGTGGAATAATTTTTTTTTTTGAGATGAGTTGATTTTAGGATAAGCAATTTTGCCTTCCTGTAAATGTTTTCCATGCCCAGAAATGCAGACACCCTGCTTACTTCCTCAGAAAAAGTTACAATAAGGTGCAGGACAGTACAGTAAAGAAACAGATGCACTAACAGCGACTGCATTTTGCAGTGATGAGGCCATCTGTGCTAGGTATCAAGATTCTCTTTATAACCAATGAATAGAAGCAGCAGACTGCATTCATGTCATCCTAAGGCACACGCCTAGAACAATTTAGAAGGACAGTGAAGTAAAACCACCTATTTTTTTCTTCATTAAATATGAATGGAACCTAAAGAGACCAGTGCAGATGACAGATGTCTAAAGTTAGACAACATGACTCTGTCCCAGGAGTTTCACCACCGGTTTGGTCAGCTTTCCATTGGGCAGTAAAAGCATTACAAAACTTTGATTTTTATTTCCATTAAGATTTTTTCCTTTATTCTTTCTTTCCATCTTGTTTTGAAGGCCAACATTTGAAGTCTGGCTTTGTTTTTGCTTTTATTTAGAATTTTTCCCACGGAGGTCCAACTCTCGTGGGATTTCTGATACCACGAGTCTGTTTTCTCAGTAATAATGTCATGAAGAAAAAATATAACATATTCTTTTAAAACTTTTCAAATAACTACTGGTTACTAGCTGAAATGAATAAGGTAAGACTCATGTAGCTTAATGCATGTAACAGTGGGATATAACCTTTCTAAAAGGTAGGCAACTCAACAGAATTAGTCACTGTCTCGCAATAGGAGGGGAGTCAATGGAGAAAACCAGACTCTTCCACACTATGATTCATGCGCTTTGAGGGGGTTGTAGCAATTCAAAGCAAGTAGGATGATATGATTTCTATCCAGGCTCCTAAGACTAGATCTCATTGACTGTGGAGAAGGCATAGGCTGTCTGGATTAAATGCAGATGAGTACATTGTACAATCTAGTTAGATTAAATTTGTCTGACTTGTAATTCTAGTAATGCAAAAGTACAAATTTTTTGCTTACTGTCCAAAAATCCCAGTTTTGTGATATGTCTTTACCTTAGCAGTCATCATACTATTACCGATAACTGCACACAGTCCTAGTGACGCCTGTGTTTAACATAACGAGCATCTGTCTCAAAGTTGCTAAAGCCAAATGAAAAAAAAAATCAGTAGTGCTCGGTACAGAGAAATTACAGGGAAGTGAGGGAGGAGGCATTTTTGAAGGGTAATTTACTAAAAGGTCAAGTGTCAGAAGCTGCTGACTAAGCTATGCTTTAAATAGTGTTTCCCACGGAAATATATAAAAATTGTGGATTGTAATCTTGTGTCACACTATTCTCACAATAGATAGGGGCTTTAATATGTATATTTAGCTATGTATGCACGCAGATGATGTATACTTTATAAGTCAGTTAGAAATTAAGGTAATTCAAGTAAACCAAATTTAAATAAAATTAAATGCAATGTTCATCAATTTAGCTTCATCCACAACCACACAGTTAAACTGATTAAAGTTTTTGGGTAGCCACAGTTTCAGCCTTAGTTTTTTTAATTCATTTCTTCCGCTGTAATTTACATTCATTCAAAGCAAGACAATGGTCAAAAGGAGCTGTCATTCTCAGCAGACCTAAAATGAGCACAGAGCACGTAGTGAGTACAGCTCCAATTCTAGCTGCTGTAAACTGAAGATGTTATTTTTGTTCAAAATATCCTGTGCTTTTCTCTTAAAGAATACCTTGCAGTAGGCAGTACTGCAGAATGATTTTGTAATATGTTAAAGAAAACCAAGCTGTTTATTTCAAATTTGTTGGTTTTTAATAGCATCCCTATATTGTATTCGTTTGAGGAAAAGTTTTGATAAAAAATATTAACAGTTAACAGCCCTTCTCTAACACATTTTCTATCTTACAATTAATATCTTAGAGCTATGTCTCCTCTTAATACCTCACCATATAACTTTTTGACTTGTACCCTCTATTTCCTGTTCCTGAGATGTCAATCCAGACTCAAATGGGTAGAGCAAGAGAGAATATCACTGAAAGGTATTTTTTGCCTGATGGACTCCTTCTCTTATGAATAAAATACTATCTGCTGGTTTTACCAATAAATTACACTGCATGAAGTTCTTGACTGACCTTTCTGTAGTAATGCCTCCACAATGTCCTGGAGAGTTTATATCTAATCCATAACCTCTCAGTGCTCACAGTTAAAATTGTTCCTTTCAGCTCTGCCCTTGACTGGCCTGAATAGACTATGATCAGCCATCACGCTGACAAGTTACCAGCTTTGGAGGGTGTCAGTTTGCAAAGGCACCAAATAAACAGTCAAAAGGAATAATATACAAACCAAAAAAAAATGAAGGATGTTATTTTAAAAAAATTGTTCAAAAACATTCAAAGAGAAAGAAAGCAGCTTAAATGGATTTGCAGGCAGTCTCAAAATTCAATACAAATTTATCCAACAGCATTTCTGAGATTATTTTTATATGTAAGGAGTAAATTTCTAAAGTCAGTAGTAAAAGCATCTGCTAAAGGGAATGGTCCAGAAATCTCATGAAGGCAATAAAGGATTCCCACTAGAGACGTCTTTTACTCCAGTTCTCTCATGCTTCAGCTATTATCAATTTACAACTGAGATTATCTCAGTCCTTAGAAAGCACCTAACAGCCAATTCTATAGCACTGGCAAGCAATACAAGAGCCATTATATTTACATTCTCCCAGGAGTCATGCCCTCTATATGTAAGCCATGTGTTACATCTTGAAATAGATGGAACTATACCAGCTATATTCACTACACTCATAGAATTGAAAGGTGGTAGAACTGAAAGGTCCTTCAGCTTGTCAATTTTTGAAGGCATCATAAAACCCTCTTATTCAGGGTGGGAGCCAGACTATTGTCTAATAACTCCATCCATGGATGTATATGCATTAATTGCATTCAACTGCATAAACTTACCAAAATTGTTGCCAGATATAAACAAACTTAGAATCATGGAATCATAGAATCATAGAAGCATTAAGGTTGGAAAAGACCTCAAGGATCATCAAGTCCAACCCAACACCACCTGTGGCAGGTGTTGATATTACAGAATGGAAAATATTGCTTTAAATATTTTTCAGCTATTAGACTATATAATACAAGAATGGTTTGTACTTTGTCATAAAGAAAGTAGCTGTGGTTCAAACAGCATTGGGTCGATTGAAACATGCCCAACAAAAAAGTTGGACTTGTTTCATTTTTTTTATCATTCCATAACATTTTGAAAAATCTGTCTAGATTTGATTTCAATAAAATCTCCATTGACTGAATCTTTTGAAATTGGGCCTGTTTCACTTGTATGTGATTTCAGAATTCTTAAAGGAAGGAAAAAAAAGGTGAAACCCCAAATGAACTTTCTAACAAAGCATCAGTAGTCCAGCCGCACTGATGTAACTGCACCTCTAACTTAGTCTCTAGTTACCTACGTACTCTGAGCTCGACATCAGGCAGCCTGGATGTAAAATGACTTCTGTCACTTCTACCCACTAGGGAGAGCAGAAGAGGTTGCCTTCATCCACAAAAAAGCACATTATTTAAAATAATGTTTCTGGCATTCTGCACACGCATGATCCCTCCAATAAACAGTCCTCCTAAAATCAAACCAATAATCCTATGTACTTTTAGTCTAGCACACGGTCAGCAGGACTGAATCTATCTGCTGGCCATTCACCTCCCAAATGGATGAACACGAAATAGCTACACGGAGCTATAAATCAGCATGGAAGCTAATCAGCCAACAGTACTTTGACATTACCTTAATACTGACCAAGGTAATTTTGTTCAAACTAAGTACAAGCAAATAAGAAATAATTACATGACTGAAATTATTTTATCATCCAACACAGATTTTGAATTATTCTCTATTCTGCACTTGAAATTGTGACTAATGAGCACATTTTCTTCTCTCAGACCATTTTACTGGTCTAGTATTATAATGGTCTGAAATCTTAAATGTTTTAAAATTTTCTACTGATCAAAAATTAACCCAGCTTTGCAAATTATTGCAAAGCTAAGCAAACACCACTACATTTTGAATTCACTACATCAAAAATTCAGGTGTTATGATTTTCAAAAACAAGCGAAGATCTTAGATGATTAGCATGAAGCAGTTTATCAGATTCAGCATCAAAGAGGATGCAATCATACTGCTACTTAAATTTCCTGTATGAGCGCAAACCGAAGTGTCTTAAATTGCCTGTAAGACCTCTGTAACTTCTAATAACTCAACAAAAAAAATGGCAAATGGTGTCCTGAAAATTTATGTTTATTAAATATACACATGACCCCCTTAAACACAAAGAATTAAATTCTGCATTGTGTCATGGTAGTTGAAAAACCAGGAAATTACTTTAGATTAATTTTGACTTAGTTATAGCTGTTAAATATTTGTCACTACTCTGTATTTCACATAGCACCAGTTAGAAACAAACTTTTTATATTGTGTTGCTGCAAAAGAAACAGGCAAAGCAACACCAAATCTGACAGCACATGAAAATCAATGTCTTCTACGTAAGATGGGCATATCTTATTTCTTATTTACTATTTGGTGTGAACCATAATTAGACAGTTTTCAGTTAAACTTTAGCTTTAACCTCTGAACTTAATAAAGAATTTGCAAGATTGGCGTGAGTAAAATGAGTGCAAAGAAGATACGGATTGACCAAAACAGAATTTAGAATTAAATTATATAAATAATATTTTAAAAATATTTTAACACAGAATAAATATCAAAACCCCTTTAGATTCTATGACTGTAAACGGGTTCGACTCATGCATATGAAACTGAAATGTCATTCTGAAACTGAAATTTCCTGCAGTTCTAACAAAAATAGTACTTTTGCAACAGTAGTAAGAACAGCTGGTCTCTGCAAAATATTCACATGATTATCTAAGCAATACTGATTCCAAAACTGAAATCCAACAATTTAAAGTTTTGAGGAAAATATACAAATTAAAACACTAAACTAAACTCAATAGGTGGTTAGGCACAGCAAAAATCTTATGATTTTCAGAACAATTTCATGGAAATGTTTACAGAATCTGTAACTCATTTCTAGACGATAAAGATCTAATCCTGAAATGTTTCCTCTGTTTTTTGTGGCAACCTAATCTTAACAGGTTTTCAAAGGATATGAAAAAACACACATATAAAAATAAATTGGGTTGGTACAAGTTTGTGTAATCAGTGTTATCTTTAATACATTTTTTTTGTAAAATCTATTCTTTACACACACTTGTGTTTTGTTTTCATAGAAGAAACATATCTTTTTGCTAGTATTTCCTTTAAAGTTAGTTTCATGTTATTTTTACAAAGTACAGGAGCCAGAAGTCTGTTTATTTACAGAATAGACATAGCACAGAAGCTTCCTAGCAAAGTTGTTACCCAGTGGATCTTTCAACCTCAGCCTTGGACTGGAAGGACCTCTAGGGGTGAGAGGGTAATTCAGTGCTGAAGGACAAAACACTGTGAAGAAAGTTTAGGGTTTGAATCTTCGCCGAAAGGAGTTTTGCTGTTGACCAGAAGCCACCCTTAATGTAAAAGAAAAACCCACATCTCTTTATTCATTTAACCGAAATATAATTGATCATCACTAAAGTATTTACGATCATTATCATCACACGTGACTCCGCATTGTGTTTATTCTGCAGGCCAGTATATTCCTGTAACACTCTATGTAAGACAGTCTAGTATTCACAGATATGATTCCCTACAACTATATTAAAACTTGTTGTCTTACATTTTCATGACAAATGTGTCAGAGTACATTCTATAATATCCAAATATTCATACCAGAAGAACACATCAGAAAACCTTAAACTGTACAAACAATGTAAAATCAGAACTGGGCCCAGCAAATGAGTTCAGTGCTTTAGAAACACTGAAACAAGCAAATGCAAATACCAGTGGAATAAATAATCTTAGTTCTTTCCTTTTGCAAAATGAACTTCAACAACACAGTAGCCATTTCTAGAATCTTGTAATACTTACTTAGAATAAATATTAACTGAGATAAACAGATGGATTACATGTTGTGGAGAATTTACTTTTTTCTTATCAGACACTTTTATAGATTTTTAAATGGTGCAGAGCAAAATAGAATTTACTAAAAATGTACGTACTAAAGCTAGTATTCCTCATGGTATTTAATACTTTTTATGCAAGTAATTAATGATGCCCTTTTTCCAACACGTTTCTCTTTCAATTCACCTTAAGCCTAGACATCACCCCAAAAAAGATGAGACCAGAATTGCCTTAAGGATCTCTTAATATTAGTCCCATCATTAATTTTGTCAGGAAGAATATCTTCTTATTCAAAGTTCCCTAACCACAGTGGGAGAGATTACAACTTTATAAATGCACAAACTTCCACATTTTCCTGTGTAAATGTGTACCAGTATATGTGTATCCATGACTGTGAACATTCTCACTGAGTACTGATATTCTGCAGTGTCTTTGGACAGTCTACAACTAATAAATTAAGTTCCTGTTGTGCTCTATGAGAGAATATCAGCTTATATTCAGGCCTAGTCCTTCTCACTTGAAGTCAACAGAAGAAGATTTTGTGTTTATTTTGAGGAATACTCATCTCTTAATCACATCTCATGGAAAAAGTAATGAAATATGTAATGTAAATAAATATAAATATAGTAATGTAAATAAAGGATGACTTACAGGCACACAGAAGCAGCATTGGTAGGTGGCTGCCCTGCATTACATCTTGTTAAGAGGGAAGGTTTCCATCCAAACTCAATACAAACAATCCATTAGTTCAGTGCAATAATGCACTTCACAGACAGTAGTAATGCATCTGTTTTCTGAAGGTAGCTACAAGCACCCAAGACAGTGTGTCAGTCCTGACATCACTGCCTTGAGTCCACTTGTCTTGGGTAGCGTATCTGCACTATTCACATAGGAATAACTTACCTTCTGACAAGCCAGCACTCGTGTAGCCACTTTTTGACTTGTCAACTCTAAGGTTAGAAAATAATTATTCTCTTGTCCCACTGAAATATCCAGCTTATGATCTTCAGGCAAAGAATATTCCCTGACCAATGACACTGGTACTTGAGAAAAGACAGGTCCCTCAGGCCACATTGCTTGAAATGCGATCAGTGCTTGCATTTCCCCCTTCCCTCCCTGCAACATGCTGTGCATTTATTCTGTATACTATCTTTGTTAGATATCTATGATATTCTGTCTACTGTACTTTTGTTAATAATTTTAAAGTACCTGCTTTCCACAAATCTCTTCTGATTTTTTATCCTCACTGGTTTATTATTTGCTCTTTTCTTGGTTTTTAAAAATGTTCCTACTACTTGTATTTCCAGTTTCTGTAGGCTCATTCCTGCAAGTATGGTCAACTTGTATTTCATTCTATTCTTTCAAATTACTAAAGAATATGTCAAACAAGAACTGTTTTTCTATTATACCAGCTACTCTGCTACTTAAGTACCTCTCATTACTTGGACAGTTATCTTCTGTTAATTTGATTTTTTAAGTCTTGACACATTTTCACTCCACATGACAATGTTTGGATTAAATGACAGTGTTTTAACATGGCTGTTTTAGCAGTAACAGGTGTGTGTTCCCAAGCTGTCAAGTGATTCTGATGTTTTAGAATGTGACTTCAGAAAAGTTGGGAAAACAACACATTCTATCCTTTTCTTTATTATCTATTTTCAACTACAGTAATGGTTGGTCTTTTAAATACAGAGAGGGCAAGAATTGCATGTCTTAGCTAGAATGCCAGCACATCTCTGCAAACCAGACAGAACAGGTCTGCTAGAGCTATTCCACGCATACCAAAATCCAGAAAAACCCAACCAGCCAAGTATCTTTATTCATGACAGGACTTCATCTGTTCATGATAACTAGAGTTTTACTGGCATTATGAGCTCATGCTTGTAAACAAAATCACTGTTAGCCTCAGCAAAAAGATAGAAAATATGTAAAACGTGACGGAAAAAGTACTTCCCTCAGCAAAAAGAATAAGGAATAGTATCTGCAAAGTGAACAAATTCATTTTTCCATTTATACTACTTAAGATATCTTGATAGCTTTTTGAACCACTTCTAATTGCTAACACAATTTAAAGTCCAATATAAATATGCATTAATTCTAATGACCAAAATCCATTCTATTTTACTTATAACCTCAACACATACCAGCAATCAAGTGGTGCATGTATTATGAACAGATTACTACAGTATTAGGATTTGTTATAACAGAAACTTCTAGAAGTAACACAATGCAAAACATACTGTGCACAAGCCCAGTAATACTGCAATATTAGAAATACCGACATGTTACTGCAATTACAAACTGTTTAGAGCATTGAGTTTCAAACAGTTACTGAATTCTACATTTCTAATTTTATATGACATTTGCAATCCAAGCATACGGCAATCAATGCTACCAAAAGTTACTACAGATCTCCATTAATTCTGGTAGAGTAAAATGGGAATTATTTAGAGGCACAATACATCTGTTGTATTAAACACCAGCATCTAAATGAACAGAAGAAGTATTTTTCCTACCTTATAATCGTCCTCATAGTCATTATATCCACAAGTACTTAAGATGTCAGGAAAAATATCTGACCATCCATTACTCGTACAATTTTTGCTAATATTTCCTGTAAAGCAAAATTTGAGAGTTTAAATCAGAAAGATTTGAAAGTCGCCTCATCAATGAATCTTTAGACAACCTAACTTTGTCATTCTCTGTTAACACGGTGTATTTCCTAGCACTCCTGTCAAAGCAACCCAGCAATTTCATTTTGTGTGCTCTTCATCCATATTACTTTGGGCTTTACTCCTGCTCTGAGTTGCCTCTGCACTAAAGAAAAACTAAAGTAATTCCAAGCTGTGATGGCAGGCTTCTGCTTTGTTATAACAGCTATTTCTGTTACATCTGCAAAAGCCTGACATATTTGCTGTTTTATCTAAAGTACTCTGGAGGGAGTCTTTCAGCTCACTCTATAAAATGGATAATTTGTAGGTAAAGTAATTTGATAGAATCGTAATGTAAGTGAGAGTTGTTCTAACCTCCTATTTAAGCTTTTCTGGGAAGGTAATACCAAATGATCTACTGAAGAGTTGTAAAAGCTCTTAGGTATTATGGTGATGAATTACTGCTACAGCAAATGTTGGTAGAGTTGGTAATGCACTTTAAAGGCCAAATTATGTGATAGGTTAAAGAACAAGGAAATAAATATGCATGCTGACTCTCACTCTTTGAACCAATGTAGTCCAAGGAAGGTAGAGGAGATGTGCAAGTATGGTTGGAAAAGAATTTTGTACATCTACTAAATTCAGAAAGGATTTTTTGGTTGAAACAGAGAGAAGTTGACTTTTTTCCCAGGTGAAGTCACAGAGATGAGATGGGTGCAACCCATGATTCTACTCCTTAATCTAATTAATATGAATAATATTCATACAATATGGAACAGATTCAACAAGAGAAAACTGAAGTCATTATTATAACTTACTCTTACAATGTTAAATCATAAGCAACTTCCCCTCACCTTTTTTACAGCAATTTTTATATCCATGATACTTGAAATCTGTCTTAACATACAGCTTTGGTTTGGAGTTTACCACTCGTCTTTAATTGGATCAAAGATGCCTGTTTCCCACCGCGCAAGAACAAATTTATGTGTCAGATCGATGTTGGCCAAGAATAACCAAATGTGTTTATATACATTCCAAAATAAAGCTTTTGTGATTTTTATCTTGCTCATTGGTTACCGATATTTCTTCTTTGCATAAAGTCTTCAGTGGAAAGTTGTAAATATACTACAAATGGTTGACCAACCAACAACCAAATCTTTCTAGCTTATAACAAGACCTTGACCTCAAACCACAATGTCTTCTCAACAACAGGACCACTTCTGCCATTTGGCATAGACAAGTCATTTTTTAAAGAAAAGGTAACTTATTTATACAACCCGAAGAGGCTTCACTTTAAAAGTACATCAAGATTCTCTGACTAGGCAGAGCAGTGGAATGTGGTAACAGAACCACAAATTACATCAAAGACAGTTTTGCAAGAAAAAAAATCCATGTACTCAAGATGCTAAAGTATTTTCTTCTATAAGTATTGTAAGGCCTTCTAACTTAAAGACAGTTAAGCAATGTTCTATGGAAGACATTGTTTATTTCTACACCGTCTTTCCATGCAACTATTTCAGATGGCAAATTCATTGAAAACCTATAACTTACTTTGACACATATATTTGAATGCAAAACTTAAAATACAGAAGAAACATTATAGTATATGACTGTTTTTACAGTAAAAAGCAATTTAATATAAAGTTACTAATATTCAATAGAGGATTAATTATGTGGTATGTTTAAAGTATAACCTTGATCATCACAGAAGAAATTAAGAGCCACTTCTCCAAAAGCTATAAAGATGAGAAGACAACTATTTTTTTAAATTAACAATTTAAATTAAGAAATCCTTTAAAGAATTAATGGCATTCAAAAGGCTACTTGTGATTTGGAATATTTCCATAAAAAATAAGGTTGTCCAGATAATCTTGTAGTAAAATTTTAATTCCTCCTAAACCCTGAAAAAAACTAAAACATATCTCGCAAATCTGACTAAATAAAAAGAGTTAGATTTCTTGTTTAAAGATATTTTTATATTTTCCTGCCATAAGAATCAAGTGAATTTGAAATGTGCTGTGTATGAATTAAATAAGCTATATGTTCCTGAGTATAATCAAATCATAAAGGTGCTGAAATACTTAGTTAGATCTTAATTGAATCAATCACACAAGATGTTTGCTGTCTTCCTTCTCTGAAATTATAGAAAGACAAGATTTTAAAAATCCTCTTAATTGAACAGGTGCCTCTAAAAAACCACTCTGTTAGTTCCACGAGCAAGAAGTAAGCAGGTAGCTACAAAAAAAGCTGTATACAGGAAAATTACAGCAAACTATAAAAAGGATGTGACCTTTCAGTCTTGATGACACCATGCCCAAGTGAGATGGAGTTGTAATGCACTATGAAGGTTTCAGAGTTAAATATTTATTGCAGTTGTTTCACAGGAAAATTAAAATGTTATTGTAATATAAGGTACTAACAGTTGTTAAACATCAAACATCCAGAGAGAGTGTGCATGCTCTAGCTTTCGGTAAACAGACAGAAGCAGTGTGATTTAATTCAGATTTAGAATTTTTTATATTTATTAGTTTGCCTTGTCTCATGACAAAACCTTACTATCTTCTTTTGAGTCATTTGAATGTTTTTATAGATTTCACAAGATTTAGTGAAGAATACACATAGCTTCCCCTTCATAAACTGTTTAGACTATCTATGATAAACCAATCAAGATTCACCAGCTCCAGGAATGAAAACCTTTGCTCATCTGTAGATTGTTTGAGTTATCTATTTTTACTGGAACACGACTTAATCAACAGTTTTAAGAATAAAGGTATTTTAGTCACAACCCAAGTTAGCCTCTATGTTAAAAGTAATATTGTTAAAATGCTCTCCACAGAGATCTCAAAAGCAGAATTAAATCACTGTGATAAGTTCGGGATCTTTCACCTGAGACACTGATGAGCTCTCTTCAAGTTCCATTAAAAGCAGAATAAAAGGTTTCATAATAACTACCTTAAATTGCAATAGTGATAGTTTTTAGGTATGATGTGCTAACGTTGGCTCACTATTCTCATGAAGGCAAGGCAGAGCTCCCCTCCTAAGCACTGAAGGACCAACTTGCATGTGACCTGCTGGCAACTGTTAAAGGTGTCAGTCGGGCTCAGCTGCCTTAATAATTAACATAAATAGGTGAAAAAGAGCAAGCAATGTCTTCAGCCTTGATGAGTGTCACTATATCAGAATATATATTTAGTACCTGACTCAACGAACACCATTCAGACCACAAAGACAATTTGGTCTTTTCATGATGTATCATGAACAGGTCTGTTAAAAATCTATTATTTTAACTCTTTAAAAAGAAAATAAAAAAACCCTAAACTGCAAAAAAAAAAAAAAAATCCCAACACATTTTTAGCATATTATGTCATAAAATACCAAAGAGAAGACAGCAAAAATACACCTTAAAATTAAATACCTGGTTTGCCAGAAAAAAGGCTAAATACTTTTGGACAAGGGACAGTGACAGTTTCTCCAATCTTCGCAGGACGCCAACAGGTGATGTTATCCCAAACTCCAACACATCCTGAAAAAAAAAAAAAACAGCAGTAACAGACTTGAAAGCTCGGTCTGGTCTGAATCATCCTGCTGTATTTATGTTATAAAGACTTATGGAAGCTTTGGATGAGTAGTTCAAGAAAGATTAGACTCTTTCAAGAAAGTTCCAAAGATGGTATTTTCTATGAAAATGTTAAGGGAACCGTAAGAGCCTGGTGATTAACCATCTTATTTTTAGGTCAATTAATACATTTTTTGCAAAATGTCTCATTAAGACTATGTCATTTTGATGGGATCATGCTAAGAAAAGATTTTTAAAATGTTAAAAAAAGTAAAAGCATCATAAATACGATGGGAGCACATCATGACTGGAGAATTTTTGGAACAACAGGCATGAACTAATAAAATCATCTCTCCTAAATAACAGAGATTTGAACAAAGAATGCTTCTGTAAATGTACTTCAAGAAGGGGGGTCATAAAATGTTATAGGCATGTTTTATAGTAGTACTAGTAACAACTTGTTACTAGCAGACAGTAACTACTTGTTATGGTTTTGCCCAGGCTGATGTCTCTACAAATGTGGTTCAAAAGCAGTACCTTGTGAATGAGCATAAAACTTCCTATAGTCTGCCACAGGTGCTTGGATCAAGCATGTTCTATTTGTTTAAAGGTGACAACTTGTAATGCATGCCTTCTAAGCAAAGTGAAGAGTTATGAAGGTTTCTGAGTGTAAGCCTTATGAAGAATTATGGGTACAAAGAAGTAAGGAAATGTTACTCATCTCAGTTCAAGTTATCTTCCAAAAAAAAGTGTACAAAACTCTCAGCATTTATGTCTTCAAATAAGGCAATTGACAACTGACAATTAGAATTTGTAATTAATGTTACAGAGAGAAACAAAACATTTATCCTACCAGTATTATCTCTGTAAGATTATTAGAAAGTGCAAGGGACAGTTTGTTCCTTTCAGTAGAGAACATGAAACTTGGATGAGAAACTACTCGCATCTATGTATATTAACAATTCACTACTCATTTACTTTGTGCTAGTGAGGTCATGCTCAAAATCAAGCCATCTGAGTTAAATGAAGCTGAAAAAGAAACACTTAAAAGTTCTGTACTTGTGTTAAACTATCTTAAACTTAGTGCAATTATACTTGGACAGCTTGTGTTGACTTAAAGTGCCTACTAGCACACTACTTTCAAAGCTTAAGTTACTTTCAAAGTACATGTAAACCAGGGAACCCAAAAATGTGTTACAGGACCAGCAGTTGGATTCACTCCTGGGGATAAGTCCTAGTTGCAGCTTGTAGGAGAGACAGTAGCACAGCATTCCCATGGCCCTTGCTTTCCTTTGGAAGTGTGATAGTTGGGAGGGAGCCTCTGTGCTGTACCAAGAATAGGGTTTGGAGATGAAAAAAGAAGATGAGAGGAGAATTATGCTCTAAATTCTGCATTTGTTCACCAGTTCCATAGAGTTCTCTTTGTATTATACAGTTTCCCAAGGAAATGCTATTCTCCAGAGGAATCATTTGTTCACGGGGACTGCGTCTTTCTTCACTCCTCTCAGGATTATACAGCTCTAAATGCAGTATCTGTTCTATATTCAGAAAGATGATGCCAAAAATAAGGGATTACTATTGGGAACACTTCTCAAAGTTTATCTGTGTGGGTAGATAACATGTAATGCCACTGCCTCGTATGCTGTATCAACCTCCAAAGAGGTACACAATAAATGTGCTAGTGTTAATTACCTCTCACAGGCACCCATACCCACTGCAATGCATTTTCCAGTCAAGCAGCAAAAACCCCCAAAGAGAACCGGAGACTCCAAATCTCCAACCTATCAAAACCTCTCTAGGCAACCTGCACACAACTTCCTCCATGAAGAATCTTGCCATGCATCTAATTAGGGTTTCCCTTGCTGCAGGTTGGTGCCATTGCTTCTTGTGTTTTTTGTTTCTTTTTTTCCTGTTCGCATCTGAGAAGAGTCTGGCTTCATCTTCTCTATAAGCCCATCCTTATATGCTTAATACTGTGTGACTAACCCCACCTTGTCAAATTCTCCAGTTACCCAAAGAAAATTAATCTTTTTTGTTCCTTTAGTAACTCTGACTCCTAGATCAATATATCTGACTCCTTTTAGCCTTACCTCGGGGTAAGGGAGACTTACTCAGGACTAGAAACTGTAAGAGTGCCATTCCTTTTAGCTGTATTCCACAGTTGCCTGAGAAGTTCCTGTTCCAATTGACAATCCCCACTTTTCAGGTTTCTAGTCCTTACCTCTTGAACAAGTGTGTAATACTTTTAGAATTCCATAAACACTCCTGTTTTCCCCAATGATCATGCAGAGTTTGTCCTTTCTAGCATATCTGCCCCTACAGCTGGTTAATTAATTCCTTTAAGAATTAACTCACGAGTTTTATCTATGCTCTGTTTTACCTGTCTACATTGTACTCCCTTCTAGCACTCATGGCTTTTCTTTTAGCATTAGTAATGATATCTCTGAGATTATAGTGACTTGGTCATCTGTGTATAATTTAAGAGGTTTACATCTGAGTAATCTTCATACCCTTTGAAGTCAATGTAACTTAAACATCCTTAGGTGCTTCCTGAGTTGCAGTCCTGGATCAAAATCAAGTCCAACTCTCTATGATGCAACACCAGGGCTTATGAAAAGTAAAAGAATGTTTACCTCAGCCAATTCAGGTCATGCGTCCTTCCCAATTTATTTTAAGCCAGAAACAACATCAACAACGTGACTGACATACAAGTAATCAGAAAGACAAAGAAATTATTTTCTTCATCTGCCAGCACTCAGAGCTATAGTGACAAAACGAAACTCTTTTGGCTCTGATGGATGTACTGCCTGAGCCAGCATAAACAAGCCCTGGAGTACACAAGATTAATTAGCATCTTGTGCGACTTCAGACCTTTTCATTTCACCCCCATTTTCACTAACAAGTGAGAGCTCAGAGGAGTCATGAAAGTGTTCATGCACACCCATAAAAGCTGTGACTTTCACAAATTTTTCCTTTTGTTCCACATAAGCTCTGTAAGATGGTGGATTTGCTACAGCAACCTGCAAACAGTTCAGAGGTCTTTATAAATTTTTGCTACACTGATATATGGACTGGGCTAAGGTTTTCCTAAAAAGGCGGCTGAACAATGTGGACTTCAGAGCTCCATTAGTACATTTTCCACAAAAACCCACAAAACTCCTGTTCAAGCTTCAATTACACGAAACATTACACAGAAAAACCGAGGCCCAAGTCCTATTCCCACCAACATTAATCAACACAATTTGTATCATATCTTGAAGATAGCTTGCAAGAAGGAAATCACTATACAAGTTTTTGACATTCAAAACATTGCAAATCACCAATGTTTTCTGGAGAATACATTTTTTACCTCAGTTTTTCCTCAGCATTTTAGGACTTTACAGGGATGTATAGCACAGGAGAGAATGGTACTTTTCCAGACTCTTTAAATCAAATAGATGAAATAACACATAACATGTATATCCTACATCTAGACTACATTCAAATGCATCAGCAATCATGAGAGTGAAACTTTAGTGGCTGTCATCAGAATTCCAACCAGAAAATTAAGCCTCAATTTATGAGGCCTATTTATTATGGTACAGGAAATCTGAGAAAACTGATGAAATGTCCTGGAGGCATTTATCGTCACTGAATGACTACAGTGTGCTTCTGAAAACTGGTCTAGGGCTGAACGCTGACA
The DNA here is from genome assembly GCF_000699245.1 of Pterocles gutturalis. Classification (NCBI taxonomy): domain Eukaryota; kingdom Metazoa; phylum Chordata; class Aves; order Pterocliformes; family Pteroclidae; genus Pterocles; species Pterocles gutturalis. Next base: position 45,657 of record NW_010134506.1, read on the forward strand.
TGACAGTGTTACTCGTGTGCTGCTAGGGGCTGCTAGAAGTACAACTGTTAAACCATATTAACTTTTCTGCACTACCAAATCACACCTTTCCTCATTTCCCCCTCCTCCTATTACTACAGATTTTTGACAATAGTCCATGTCCTCTTACCAAGACATACCCTTATGCAGAGGTGGGATACAATTAACAAGTCCATTCTTACCACACTTGCATCAGTTTGTCTCTTCCATCCCAACAACATATCTCTATTGTACAGCATGAGCATAATTGAGCACCATTAGTTTCCCACTGATCTTGGAAATTCACGAAGTGGCACAACACAGATCTTCAAGTTTATATTGCTCTTTACCTATCATAGTATACTTTTACAAGAACCCTGACACATGCAATATTGTCAGAGGGTGTAGAGCATGATTCACTTCATCCTAAAACACATGAAAATGGGCCAGATTAATTGCTCCCAACAATTACCTGTTTTTCCCTAGTGACTATAGGGTAGCCTACAGTGCTATAAATATCTACACTGTTGGAAAATGAAGGTGCAGGAAATGCTGTGTTAAAAGTGTCTCTTTCTGCACATAGAATATCTAGCTGGATCAAGCTTGATATTCAGCTCTCGACGCACACTCTACTATTCTCTGTCCAGCCATTAATTCGCTCAGTGTTAGGATTTCTGGACTGCTATCCATCACTGCCACATTCCATAAAGTCTCCTGCATACATAAGCCTATTGCCTGCTATCTCCAAATGATATTAATCAATTAAGATACAAAACATATTTATTTGTAGCTTTAAATAAGGTTTTAAGTTTTAGTTCTAGTAACAACTCTACCAATAATTCTACAGAAAATATCTCACATCTTAAATAAAACTTAAATTTCTCTAATGGTTATTTTCATTTCTGCAATTTTCTTTATCATATTTTAAAAAAACATTTTTCAAAGTAGCCAAAACCATTTTAATATATATTTATATCCTTTTATGTTCATTGATTGATTTAGTCTCTGTTGGCATCCAGCTTCAATAAATTCTCAAGCCTTGAGTGTTTTTGTCCTTTCACCCTGTACACATATAAAACCAATTCAGCTCTTGATCTGTCTTAGCTCCCCAACATTTCCTGTGCATCTCTACTACTGTACTCTTTACCTTCTCCTTTACCTTTTAATAAAGCTAGCAAAGAAAAAAAGAAAAAATAATAGGTTCTTCATCTCTATTTCTGTGGTGTCTAGAAGAACTCCCCTGCACACTACATATAATAATCTTTTTCAACCTCTTCATTTGCACCATTTATTTCTCTGGTGTGTCATTTGTAGCATATCTAAGGAATAAATCAGTCTTCCCAGAAAACCTTTGCCCAATGACTCGCTCAAAAGTGTGGCCATGGTGTCATTCCTGTACTGCTCTTCCCTCCTGTTCAAGCAGATGTTATTGCAGATGCTATTCTTAGTTTCAATGAGATCACTTACTTTATTTGAATGTTTGGTCTTTAACGCTTGTGATGCATTTGCAGATAATTTATAATGAAAGGAAATGTAACAGACTATAAACTATGCTTTGCTTCTCATTTTTTTCAGCTTACGAATGTATTGCAAGCAGCTGTGTGGTACTTAGCTGCCAGCTGGGGTCATCCCACAACACCACCACACTCCTCATCCTGCTACCTGAGGTCATTCCAACCTTTGCTTACCTACATCTGCCTCTTCACCTATAAAAATGTGTAACCCCGAGCCTGTGCTGGAAAGTTTTGTTTATATAAACACTTTAACCATATATTAACCACTAGGTGGCACTTTGCCTTTGGATTTTAAAAAATGCCAATTCAAAGGGAGGTTTAGCATTTTTTAAACCGTCTAGGCATGCACGATACATGAAACAAAGAGAAAGTGCTTTGAAAATCAGCCAGAGAGTTGTCAGCTAGGCCAGGGTTTATTTTTCGAACAGGGAAACATTTTGATTTTTGTACTTGACAAAGCAGAAGCAATCTCACCTCTTATGGGCAATGGTTTCTAGACTGTAGGTCTGAACGCCCCAGCATGTAATTTAGGCCGCAGGAGAATTTATGAACATATATGGACTGAAAATCTTACTGCATTTTCACACAGTAACAAAGAAAGGAAAAGGAGGAGCTACAGAAACAGCTATCTAGCAAGGTGGAACCAAAGCAAACACACAGGAGAACTGCCTAAAGCAGTAATAGGAAGAAGATAGTAGCAAAAATACTGATGCTCCAAGCTACTTTGCTAAAGTTATTTCCTGTCTAGTCTTGTCAGGGCCTTGAATGCACTAACTGGCCTTAATGGCCCTGATCAGCCTCATGGCCCTGCCCAGGGACCCATCTAAGCTGAGGTCTGGGCCTCCACCGATGTTGTGGGTGCACCTGACTGCAGGCTCATCACTGCAGTGCCTGTGCCTGCCTCTGCCTGGGCCCAACCCACCGCTATGGCCCTGCCCGGCTATCCCAGGCCTGTGTCCGGCCCTGGTTCCCTGCACCAGGCCGGATCCTGACCCCCTGCCCACAGGGCTGATGCCCTCAGCTGTCCCTGCCCCAGGGAGGTGGCAGATGCCTTGGCTGAGGGTGGGATGGGCTCTCCCTGCCTGCCCGACCCCCTCCACAAAGAGCTGCTAGCCTGCGACCCTGTGAAAATGGAAACACTGGCTGCAGAACGGTCAAGAACCAGCTCCAACGTGCCTATGTTGAACTGACATTGTACAGAGTGCGTACAAGCTCTGATTATCAAGAAATACTGAGGAAATGCGAATGTAGACTTTTTAATTACTGGTCAACAGAAACTACTCATAGACAGCAAGTAGAATTTTGGAAGTCTACAGTATACATCAGATTTAACTTGTTAAACAGAATGATGAAACCAGTAGAGTTTATCTCATATTCCCCTAAAATATTTGCAGTTTATAGGTTTTCAAAAGCCAGTCCTGTTACCAGGAATGGCAAAAATACTGAGATTTCTAGGGGATTACTGGCTTTTCACTACATGAAATGTTTCAGCAGAAATGCCTTGTTTCCTTTATGAAGAAAAGTTTCCTATCAGAGAATCAAAAATCTATAAGCCAATTTTAGATTTTAATGTAATTTACATATTCTAGGGTACTGCAAGGAAATACACAAGTTGCCAGCTAAAAACCTTGAAAAAACCCTCTGAAAAAGAAAACACATTTCCACCCAAATTTTCTAGCAAGTAAATCCTGCTTTCCAATTGCTCAAAGTGTTCTTTGGAGGCAACAGCATTTATTTTTGTATGACTGGACAGCACTCTCATCTTACCATAAGAACACTGCTTTCTATTATACTGGAAAAAATTTCCATGGACATATAGTCAAAGCTATAAAGAGATACCTTCATCTTCGTGTTGCCCCAATTTAGACATGCTGTACATTCTTCAAAAAATATCATTAAATATCAATCTCCTGTTCATATAAACCCCACCATAAAATAGTAAAGTCTGTAAAGTATTGGGACCATATATTTCTGTTAGTTTGGATTATGTCTAACCTGCATACTCTTTCTTGTATTAGTTGGAGCTTTTTTACTGCTTTGGTATTCAAGATTGCTTCCTTGTGGTATTCAATTTTTGCATGTCATGGAGAGACTGCCATGGCCACAGCTGTCTTTATCAGGAGTCAAGTGCAAAAATATGTGGGGCAGTACTTCTTTCAGAATCTTCTGAAAAACACAATTAACTCACTTATGGCTGTGCACTTTCCTTTTTCAGGGCTCCAAATGCCATTTATGAATGTCTACTGCTGAATTTCTATTTACGTTTGGGAGGGTAGAAATTTCAGTCTTTCAAAATTGTAGAATGTATCTGTGGCCACATGTTGCATTTCTTCTTTCCAAAAAAGTTTGTTATTGTCACTCTTAGTAACCTTAATTATGTGAAATTTTTTTGAATGAGGCTGACCAGGACGTTTTCTTGGTCTTCACCATTCATTTCCTGTTAGTTATTTTTCAGCAGGCAACTCCTTTCATTCAAGGTTTTTTCTCACCTATTGCCCAGCCTCCTCTGAAGATGAGGCAGCTTTGCCTCTCTTCTACCCTCAAACAATTAAGCATAGCTTCCACCAATTCCAGACATTGTCTACACCATAAGGAGGATCAGTTTTACATGGTGTCATTAATGATGACACTTCAGTTAATGGAAATCAAAATAGACAAGCATTCAAAGCAGCCCCTTCAGCTCCCCTCATAAAAAAAAAGTGAGAACCAAAAAGTAGCAGCATGTCTGCGCTACAGCTAGAAAAGCAGCAGCACAGAGATTCAAGAAAGATGAAGTTGTCCTTCAAAGAGCTACTGATGCTGCATAAAAGGAAGTTCCATGATTCCGCCATCTCATTTAATTCTATCTTTAATGCTACCTTGAATAACTCCAAGCAACACTGCAGTCTCAACTACTGACTCATTTTACAGATAAAATGGGTGCAAAACCAAACAAAACCCTTGTGGAAGACCTTGATAAGATTGGGAGGATTAAGGAAGGGGGAACCTTGAGGAGATTCCTTTTCAGATAGCAAAAGAAAGGCCTCATCTGGCTTTGTGTAAGTCTCCTACTTACTGTGGAGGACAGAGTGATCATCAGGGTGGCTTGGTTATACTCATAGTCTTTCTTTTGCGCTATACAGAGACATATGCCTGTGTGTATGTGTGGGTTTGGAATGCAAAATAAGCACATTTGTTACTGGGGAAATAACTTTAACAGTTGAGGTTAGTTGGATAAACTAACTTTTGGACAATTTGCCATGGGTCTAACATTTGAATATTGATTCTACCATTCTGAAGAGCTTTCAGAAAGATGTGCTCTGTTTCATCCACAATATTACGAGCTCAGTGCTGTAATCAGTGAAAATTCTACTGGCAGTGTAATTTGGGAGATTAGATTACATAGTGACATTGGTGCCTCTTGCTTTAAATTGATAAATACGTGAGCCTATCATGTTGGTAGTCCTGTCTGTTTTAATTTCCCACTATTAGCTGCATTATGAAGCCTCTCTTTGAGAGGTTTATGAAATTCTTTCCAAAGCCATTTCTCTTTCCGTCTACATCTTTTCCTCAAAGTTAAGATGTCATATTTGAAATTAAAAATGTTGTCTGGCATATGGGTCTCACAAAAACACATTTTGGAAAGCAAGAACCAAAAAGACTCATTTAACTGTGCATCCACTCAATCCAAAATGAAAAAAAAAAAAATCAAATCCAACCCAGACTTAATTTTTTCATAACGAGATCTTTTCAGAATTTGTTGTAGTAGAACCCTGTTATAAAGTCTACAGACTGAGTTTTAACATTTCTGACCATAAGAGTTCATTTTTCATTTAAAGGTGAATAGAAATTAATCAATTGTTTTAGAAGGTAAAATTCAAAATATTGAATAAAGACAGAAATTTGCCAGTTTTTGGCCATTTTTTATGTATTTTCAGTCACTTTTAATGTGAGCTTTCTATTTTTTTAAGACATGCCATGGGTAGCAGGTAGAAGATAAATTAGTGTTTTCCCATATAGACCTGAAAATCTGTAGCTATTACGAGCTATTTAGAATGTAATTAATCTACTCTCCAAAAGTGAGAGTGAAAAAAAAAATTAAAAAAAAAAAAAAAAGCTCTCCTAGGCTTCCAGCTAAGGTGCATCCATACCTCGGATGTCAAATTAGAGGAGGAAAGAAGAAAACAAATGGGATGAAGCTAATGCAGTCTTCATAAAATAAACAACTAGATTTGCTAGAGAGCACTACAGAGAGGAAGACACTGCCATGGATCTTTGAAGAGTGACTTTCTTCCCTAAATGGAGTGTAATGCTCTCCACTAATGGAAGGCTATGTGCTAATGCCTGAAAATCCCCCAAAGGGTACAAAGCAGGAGGTCCGGATGTCTAACAGTTTGATGTCGGCAAACAGCAGAATTTAGACAAACTGGGTCCTGCGGTTTTAATATACTCTTAGCATTGTTCAAGGATATTTACACAGTATTTATACAGTGTTTCCTTGCAAAACATGCTATTGCTTTATTAAGCCATGAAGTAAGCAAATCCTTTGTAGACTTCATTGTCAATGATTTTAGGTGCACTACAAAAACTACTCGGTTAAATTCTTCTGCCCATGTTATGAGATAGCTCAGGTGAGATGACTATGATATAATTTTATTACGCAAAAAAAAAACCCAAACCACACATTCCCCTTTAAATCTTTCCTTTATGTCTCCCTAAGTGGGAGCTAAGAAGGATTAGATAAGGAATTCCATTCATAATTGTCATCTAGGTTAAAGCAGAAATGGTCTGTCCCATAAAATTTGGACCCTCCAAAATTCAGCATCTGTGCATGCCAGCCAAATTCTGGAGCATGTTACATAGAGTGTGAAGGCTTAGCAGGTTCCTGAGAAGTTAATGAAAAACATCCCACTGATTTTGATAATGGAGGCCTAAGCCTCCAGCCAAAAAACCTCAGTGAACCTTTATTTCCAAATCCAGACAGAACTTTCACTAGATTTTGTTATAGCTTTTGTGAGGCACGTAGCACATACTCAAGTTAGAAAAGCATGACAAGGGCTTTATAACCATCTTTCCCATTCAGGAAAAAGTGAATTAGGTATTGCAATGAATTATGTTTCAAATGTACTACAAGTTTCAGGTGTGGAGCTAGGACTTGGACTAGTTCCAGCTTGCCAATTTTCATTACTAATTCTTTATCAGCAGTCATAGCATCACTGTGACAAATCTGCAAGTCTGTTCAAAATACTTACACCTTTGTATGAATATAGATATATTATTATTAGGAAAATAAGGACACAAAGAGAATGGATATTTTTGGAAATACAAATGCATGTATTTAACGTAGGCTTTTCTGCACTTGGTTCTGCACGTAAGTTCTTGGTAAAGGTATCTATAACATGAAGTATAGGATAAATTCTCCTACAACATTAAAGTTTTTAAGGATTCATTACCACAGGGGCATTATTCCAGTCTCCTTCAAAACCGAATACTCCCTTAGTTTCACCGAGGCATTCAATTAAATGTATAAATCCTTCCACTGCTGGTTCATCACTACCTGCAGGACTGAATCAACATCAGACATGCTGTCTCCTTCCGAGACATGAAGTTCTTACACGGCAGTTTGCCATCAGGAGGCATCCCTCTTCCAGTGAAAAGAGGCTGTGAAGGAAATATTGACAGAAAACTTCTTTCTTCCACTAGGGAACCCAAAATAAAACTGGTGTGCCTCAGAAGGATACCCTTGGAACAGCCCAGCATCCGGATCACAAAGTGGATCTTGACAAAAGCTTGACTTTCAAAGCCCTATAATAGCTAATAGTGAATTTATTAACTCAAGAGTTAATTCATCAAGCTGGGCTAGTAATTATTTCTCCATCTGGCTTCACACTAGTATTATTTAACAGCCGTCTCTCTTCACCACACTTATAAATAAAAAAAATAATCTAAATGTAGATTAATTATTCCAGTAAGATTTTGCTTGGAGAGATACCCATGTAAATTATTCACTGTTATTATAATTTTTCTAATTACTGATCTGGATTAATCAAAAGGAAAAAGTATAATAAAATACAAACTGCTGATGATCCTTTTAATTATTTTATTGTACACAAATTGATATTAGAGCATGCACTGAGGAAGTTACACATTTAAATCAAGAAGAGAGGTGGAGAAAGCACCATGAGTTGGCATCCAGGCTTATGCTCAAAGGGCACTGCAGATGGCAGGTCCCCAAGTTACCATAATCATCTTCAGAGTGCATTCAAAACAGACGGAATATGAAAGAACAAATACACTGTGTATCACCTTGTTCAGCTTTGGTTGAACAACTGCACTGCAAGAGCTGTAGTATTCCAAGGAGCCCAGCTATTCTGAGATGATACATACCCGGACTACCATATGAAAAGGCAGGATACCAATGAGTCTTACGGCTCTGTAGAACTAATTTAAAATTAAATATTTACAGACACTTTGTCCTGGTTTTGGCTGGGACAGTTAATGTTCTTCATAGTAGCTAGTAAGAGGTTACGTTTTGGTTTTGTTCTGAGAAAAAGGCTGATAACATACTGATATTTTTAGTTGCTGCCAAGACAGTCAAGGACTTTTTTGGCTTCTCTGCTTTGCCAGTGTCTGCAGGTGCAGGAGAAGCTGTGAGGGAGCACAGCCCCAATTACTAGCCTAGGATTCAACCTTAGGTTTAGGATTGAGACCCGAATTGGCCAATGGTATATTCCATATCATCTATGTCATACCCAGTATATAGATGAGGGTCAGTCTGGAAGTTTTTTTCCTCTCTGGGTTGCCCCTCTCTCTCTAGGTTGGCTCTCAGTCTCTTTGGCTCTTATCTCTTTTCCAGGATTGCAGTTTCAGGACTCTTCCTGCTCTGGGATCGTTGGCTGGGAATGGGCTGAGCCTCAGTCATCAGGTGATGAGCAGTTGCACTGTGAATCACTCATTTGTATATATTACTATTATTATTATCATTACTATTTTCAGTTTTGTTGTAGATTAGTTATTAAATTGTTCATATCTCAACCCATTAATCTTTTTTCTCTTTATCCCCTTACTTCTCTCCTGCATCCCCAGAAGTGGGGAGGGTGAGTGAGTGGCTGCGTGGTTTTTGGTTGGCAGCCAGGTTTTAAAAGCACAGCATGCTTAAAGACGATTTGACAACAGAAATTTAATGATTAGTTTTAGATGTGACATTACTTTGTAAAAATCAAAATTGTATTTTGAATTGCAAAATGATCAGTTGCCTTTAGATCTAAAATTTATTTCCCCTTTGTCTAAGTCTCACTGAAAGCCCACCCTTCCCTCCAATATTTTACATGCTGGCCAGGTAACCTATGTAAATAAACCATGCAAAGAATCACTTTTTCCTTTTCATCAGTAGGTGAATAGAAACTGCTTTCTGCTCACAAGTTCTGGCATATGGTTTACCAAAACAAAAATATAACTAATCATAAATCATTAGTACTTTTGTCATTAAAAAAATTAATAAATACAAATGTCCAACTTTCCTAAAGAGTCCAAAACTTTTAACCAGTTCTGCCCCAGCTACTTTAATGTTACAGATTTGCTTTTCATTTGGCTGTCTGGATTTATCTGTCACCTTCATATTTTGCTTGCTGAACAAATGGCTTTATCAGCACCTCCAATGTACAAAAAAAACGTGATTTTTTCACAATCTTATGTTCTACTCACATGAAAATGTACCAACGAAATTTAGTAAAATCTAAAATTAAAAAATAATAAACTACAAATCCTCTTCCTCCTTTCTTCTATTAAATTTCAATTAGCCATATCTGTATCTATATATTTATCCTTCTATGTAGAGAGAAAATAAAAACAATAAAGTAACAGAGAGAATTGGTGTTTGAATGTAACACTATTGTCCAGTTTTTCCTTTGCACAACTCTATGGTACTCTGGGTGTGAATCTGATCTTCTCCCTAAAACATCTTCTGCTTGGGAGACCCAGAGATCATTCCTGCCACTAGTATTTTAGTTTCAACCACAGCTAGAGAGAGATGCTTGGATACAAGCCTTTCAACTTTTTCTCCGATTTGCTCTTTCTGTGGGTCCTGTCATCACCAGCCTGCAGCTTCTCTGCCAGTCAGAAAATACTAGCAGCAACAGCTTAAAACACGTGAATGCATTTGCTCCCATCTAGTGCCCTATCCAATGCACGCCTAGCACCTGGCACACCTCTCACAACATGATTGCTGCAGCTGTACCTTTAACCCAAGATCTACATAAATTCTAGAATACATAAAATTTACAAGCACAATACAGACAAATACAGCAACTTCAATGGCAACAGCAAAGAAGGTAAAGGGAGAAAAACCTCAAATACTCCATCTGTCTTCACATTACAGCTTATGTTTTCTTACCTTTGTAGTCCACTGGCTTTGCATTCTTCAGAAGTTCAATGCACCTTGTTTCCTCCTTGTGAATCTCCAGATGAAATCTGCATTCTGGATGGACACTATTCACCTGTGTACAATTAACAAACAGGCCAGCATCTTGAAACACGAATTAAAGTGCTTTATAAAGGATGCAACTACCAATACTGAAATCCACAACTTTAACTGGCACTGTCTTTGTCCAAGTATGTGCTAGGCATTTTCCAGACACAGTCATTGCCCATTTTAGCTTCTCACACATTGACTTTTCAAAACAAAATGTTAAAATAATCTATTAGAGCATTCACTGTCTCCTTCCTCTAGGATTTCAAGGCCAATTGTCATTTACAAGAAAATATTTAACTTTTTAGTGCATTCACTAATATAATTTCATGAGACTTTTTCCTTTCAGAAAAACAGTGAGTTAAACTGAAGCAGGAAAGGAAACACATTTGCTTTTTTTGTTGTTTGTTTTGTAGTAAGTTAGTAAGCTGAAAGTTTAATACGAATCACAGAACATGAAAACCGAACAAACTGCATTCTCTTTGACATGGTAAATTTTGCTTTTATACCCTTTTCCAACATGTATATTTTATCTCCTGAAGTCTCCAGTATGATTATTTGATTCAAGCAAGTGCTACACAGAAAGAATACCTCACTCCTTTAAAAATGAAAGCACTGTTGCCTTCACTCATTTATAGCCTTGCTCCCAGTTCCTTGGTGTTCAGAAAGTGTTCTTTATTTCCATGGGAAGAGACAGGGACGTAGCAGTGTTGGGGAGAGAAGGAAGACACTGTGAAGTTGTACTGCAATCAGTCGGATTTACAGAGGCAGAAAGAGCTAATAGAGAAACACAGGGAGTCCATAAGAGACTGCATGGGAGAAATGACTGCAGTAGGTGACTAACTGGGAAACAGGAAATGTCACTGGAGCTGAAGGGACAGCAAGATTAACTCAAATGAAGTAACATCACAATGAAGTAAAACATGAATATGCAGTAGTTCAGTCATCCTCACACTTGCAGTTACCAAGCAGAGGGTGGTCTCTCTCCAAGTTTCTCTCACTTTTCTCCCTCTCTTACTTTTTTAAAGAGACACTTAATAACAGCATCTGGTAATAATCTCTGATTCACGATACAATATTTTTTTTAACTGGCAATACATAATTAATTAAGCTGTGATGATGGACCCAGAACCTAGGATCCAGAGTTAGGACTGAGAAGCAGGTTATTCTGTAGTCTCCTTATGGGCAAGCCACTTGCACAGCTTTTAAAAATCCAGCGTAATTGCCATAAGCATAACAGCAGGAGCTGTTACAAAAACTCACAAAAATCTGTCTCTTCTCCAAATGTCTCATTGCACCACCTCCAAAATCAGAGCCTTACTTCCTCTTCCCTCATCTCTTCTCTATTTTGACTGTTGAAATCACATGTTTTCAGGGCAGATTTTTTTTTTCCTTTTTAAAGTGAATTTGTACAGATCCTCAACATAAATTAGGATTGCTAGCACTTACAATAGAAAGTTCAGCATTATACCGAAAATATCTGTGCTTTGTATTACCTGCTTTCCCGATATCTCCCATGTAAAATAAAGTCCTATGTAAACTTAATGGTTTTTATCTCATTTTCCTTTCATATAACAGATTTGGATTTTTTATTCCCAAATTGCAAACATTCAGTAACCGACAGTAGATTTCCTATTCATCAAAAAGTATTATTACTGGGTCTTGGAAAGAAACATTCCAGTAAATGCAAATGTTAACTAAATAAGGGGTAAATCAGAGCACCTACTGCAATTAAGAAACCTGCCGAATTAGCAACTTCTCTCTCTTGAAAGAACTGTTAAGTTTCCCAGTATCAGTGATCTAACAGCAAACATAAATTTGTTAGTACCCAAAGGTAACACAACATCACTCTTCAAACCTGGACGCATGCCAAACTACAATATATAATTTGTTCTAATACATACACCCGTTCCATTCAGATGTACTTCACCAAACCAAAGAGATTTAGGCTTCAAGACTATATGGCACAGACCACGTCCCGAAACACATCAGGAATCCCGAAATGGGTTTTGAGGGCACTCACCACCTTTCAGGGCTGGTGCTCATCCATCGTTCCCTCTGCTTTACCAGGGGCAGGTTATCCTGCGTGAGCACCGAACACAGACCCGCGTGCGCTGTGCTGTGTGTTGCGAAGGTGCGCAGGCAGCTGGAAATCCAGCTGAGGACTCTCTCTGCGTTTAGTGCCCAAACTATTTTTAAGGCTTCTTTGACCAGAAAAACATTTCTTCTGACAAGCAGTTTACATTTGCCTTCAGCATGGCCTCCCAGCTTTTGGTGGAAATGATCTGTTATTTTAAATTTACAATAACAAAAAGTGGAAAGATTCAGAGGGCGGATTTTTTTTTTCTCTTTTAAATCATGTTTCCCGCAAAGTTGTAGACTTTTACAAACAACTGAAGAAACGCTTAAAGAATACAAAGATGTTAAAAGCAGACACCTTAGATGTGAAGACTTTAACATTCTGAATGCTTTGTATGCTGTTATGCGGTTGCATGTATTAAGGAGAAATTAATGCTGCAGTGTTTGTTCCCTATGTCGCGATATCTAATGACCCTCCGGACCGGACCGGGGCAACGCTCTGTGACAACTCTTCCCAAACCAGCGGTGCCCACCGGGGCGAACGGCCCGCTGCGGCCCCTCAGCGCCGCTCCACCGGCATCGG